>NC_086444.1:481129263-481314263 GCF_028390025.1 Pseudophryne corroboree
AGATAAAACCACTCTTAACACATAAATATCCCTGGGAAATATCCAATCCTGGGAAATACCCATATAAATAGCCAGGAGAGGAAAAAAAAAAAATTGTCTATAGGACATGACAAAAGTGTTGTTAATATACTATGTTTATGTGATCATTTATTTTAAGGTCTGTTAAGATACATGTTTTCAAATATATAGTGTGGAAACAAAAAAGGTATATATAAATAAAAATCCTTTTAAACTAAATACCATATTCGTTTTTTTGTCTAATGTTTGGTTATTAAAGGGAGAAGAGTAACTCCCGAGATTGAGAGCTGCAGGTAATTAGTCCAAATGACTATTTGATCAGTGCCAGGTATAAACACCATATTTTTATATCTATAAGAATCCACTATAAGTGGACCACCGCCCTACAGCATACTTGCCTACCTGACCCTCTCCATGAGGGAGAAAATGCTCTGTTCCTGGACTTTCCTGGTAATGTATGATTGCCATCACCTGTGGTGAAACACCTTTCTTATCAATTACCTAGCTCACCACAGGTGATGGCAATCATACATTACCAGGAAAGTCCAGGAACAGAGCATTTTCTCCCTCATGGAGAGGGTCAGGTAGGCAAGTATGCCCTACAGTCATGTGTTACTTACTATAAATCTTAAAATGATTGTGATAGGAGTTTGTGACTTTACATATGTGAGTTACAGTGATGCTATTCAGAATAAATGTATCACTATCCTGACCTATTTCATCCATGTGCTAAGTGTTCCTTGTGTCTCACCTCCTGCTCTGCAGTGTTTTCAGGATTTCTCTCAGTCTTGCTAAGCTCCAGGCAGACTTCAGCTTCCAAGCTACGGCAAGTGTTTGTATTCCAAGCTGCTGACTGATTGTGCACCTGAGGATTATCTGACTGGAAGCTTGCAGACTTCTGATTATAGCAGAGTTACTATCCAGCTGGAAGTGCTAGAACTTAACTGCAGAATTTATGTGGAGATATTGGGGGTCTTTCCGCGTTGATTGCACGCTGCAGATTTTCACAGCTCAGCGATCAGGTTACTACTGCACATGTGTATGCACCGCAATGCGCACGCGCGTCGTATGGGTACAAACAGCATCGTTGCTGTGAAATGCTTCTAGTGACGAATCCATTTGCACAACCGACCGCAAGGAGATTGACAGAAAGAGTGCGTTTATGGGTGTCAACTGACCGTTTTCTGGGAGTGGTAGGGAAAACGCAGGCGTGTCCAAGCGTTTGCAGGGAGGGTGTCTGACGTCAATTCCGGCACCGGACAGGCTGAAGTGATCGCAAGGGCTGAGTAAGTTCAGACCTACTCAGAAACTGCAAAAAACTGTATCGTCCCGCTTGGCTGCACATGCGATCGCACACTTGCTAAGTGAAAATACACTCCCCCATGGGCTGCGACTATACGTTTGCACGGCTGCAAAAAGTAGCTAGCGAGCGATCAACTTGGAATGAGGGCCATTGTCTCTATTCCCTTTGCAAGTTCTTAGTGGAGTCCATGCCACAGTTCTCCTCTGAATTGGAGATGGACACAGCCATGACAGTTTTGATCAGGCTGTGATCACCTGATTCTCCGAGCCAATCCAGAGCTCAAGTATTGCAGCCGTGTCTCTGCTATCCTGCAAATGGTTCTGCCCCACAGTTCAGTTCTCAAGTACTGCAGTCTGCAGCCATATACCGGCTATCCTGCAAACCAATCCTGCTCCACAGTCCGGTTCTCGAGTATTGCGGTTCTTGTTTCCAAGCCACAGTATCCAGGCTTTCTGTAGTTCATGTTTCAAGTCACAGTTAATCAGTATCCAGTCTTCTGCAGTCTGTGTTTTCCAGTCACAGTTATTCAGTTCGCCGTCTTTCACAGTTCATGTTTTCAAGTCTCAGCAATCCAGTCTTCATTCTTCAGCAGTTTATGTTTTATTAATTCTTGACATCTCTGACTCCAGCTCACCTTCGTCCTGCTCATTCTGGACAGTCCTCTACATTGTTATAATAACTTCTAATTCTTGCTCCCCAGTCGCTACAAACACCACACCATATCCAGGCCATCAAAAAAGCCTATTGTCCATGAGAAGGAACTATATTCATCCTCCTCTCTTCCTCTCTCCTGTGGTCTCTACTTCTCATACTCTAAACCAGTGGTTCTCAACCTCGGTCCTCAAGTACATCCAACAGTTCATGTTTTCCAGGCCACCTGGCAGTTGAACAGGTGTATTCATTACTCACTGACACATTTTAAAAGACCCACAGGTGGAGCAAATTATTTAACTTGCAATCCTGTGAGGAGACCTGGAAAACATGAACTGTTGGGGGTACTTGAGGAACGAGGTTGAGAACCACTGCTCTAAACCACTCGTCAGATCCCTCTCCTCAGCCTGACCTGACAGTAAGCACTGACCAAATGGATCTGTTGAGTGATCAAGCAACGGGGGTAGAACCGGTCTCTGATATCTAGTCCTGTTTGGAGAAGCAAGAGTCTATGCAGTTGTGGTTGATGCAGTTTCTGCAGGATATGACTGCCCGTCTAGATACTACTCACGCAGCTATTATGTCTGCTAGGGCTTCTCCACCAGTTGTGGCTCCACCTGTTGCCGCTCCTCCTGTTCCAATACCAAGTTCTCATCTGCAGGTGTCTACATCTAGCAATTGTGAAGAAGATTCAGTGGGAGAAAAAAAATTTGAGACTCTCTCCATAAGTGTTTTAGTTCCTCTCAACTCACTTCAGCCCGAAGACCTGAACTTTAGAAGATGTTTCTCAAATTGCTTGAACAGTTGCAATAACTTCTGTCTAGAGTTTCTCCGATGATCTCAGACATTCTTGGCAGTACTTCTGACTTTTTGATACCTTCCACTCGTCGTACTTACACCAACGTTACTTCTGTTAAAGCTTTGCATAGATCTGAACAAATATCTTGTTTACAGAGTGAGGCCAAGCTCCGAAGCAACCTGCATTCCAAACTTCCTGAAGCAGAATGCCAGTGGTGCAGACTGCTTCGTCTTTGCTTCTATTGTGGAGCTTCTGATCATCTCATTGGAGTCTGTTCCTTTCGCAAGTCCAGGAATAGTGACAGATCCGATAATCACCAAGCTTATATCTATAAGCCATAAGGTGTGACATGTTCAGTTTCCTTTGCTTCAGTTAGAAGTGTTCAGAAGGAGGGGTATCCGATATTCAGGCTCCAGAAGCGGCATCTGAGTATTCTACTCAAAGAGGAGTTTGTTATCTGTTAACCCCAGGAGGGGAAGAAAGTAAAAATTTCCAAAGGAAATTTGCTTTGGCGCTAGCCCAGGGGCTTGTCTCTTATTAGCTGCTACTAGACAAGAATAGCCAGTTCAAAGATGTACAACAATAAAGAAAGAAATAGCAGCGCTAATAAATATCTAATAACCTGGTATCATAAAAGATGTATGTATTTATTATAATGAAAATAAAACAATGAATAAAAATATTTTATAAAATTGGGTCATGCTGGACTGGATGCACTAAAAAACTCAGAAAATCAAGCTCCAGAATGTGATGCATTCCAGAGCATGCAGCCGGTAGGTTAACACCATCTTATTTTCCCTCCCAGTACCCCCCACGCCCACTGCGACGTTCCTAAACCCAGCAGTCCAGTGATCGTAAAGGACAGCTCTTATAGGGAGAGCTGTCTTTTGCCATACTTTTTGCACTTCTACGTACATACGTGGTGAGTATGTGCACGGTAAGTGGTGAGATGTACTGCATTGCAGAAGCGATGCTTAATACATCCGGCCAAAATGTCTAGCCGTGTAAAAGAAGAAATTGTTGACAAGTACAGGTTATAAAAACAAAACTATCTCCCCTACAATGATTTTAAAGACTGACCAAACACATGACAAATAGACAATGACAGTTTTGCTACAAGTGGCTGCAGGCAAGACACAACAAACACTGCTCCCACCAGTGGTGCAAGTAGAAATATTTTCTTAGTTGTACTGAGTGCTGAAAACTGAACGTAGTCACGTGTCGTGAGGGGGCGTGACCACATGCTGCTAGTGGGAGTGGCTACATGAATGACACTAGCGGCGTGGCCACACAACACAGCCCCTTTTCTTTGAACTCTGGAGGTAAGACTAGAGATATATAGTAATGCCTCCAGTATGATAAAAATATACAGATGGAGCCATGCTCATTGAGCGTAGCTGCATTGCAGATGGGGATCGCATGGCGTGCCTAGGTGCACGCATCTGTCCATGCAGCGTAAAAAGACGCTCTCATTCACTTTGAATGGTGAGTGTGTGCGTCTACGACACACGCACATCTATGATGCACGCACGTCCCATTCATACCCGGAAGTCACGCATCGCACAGCGCAACTAGGCACAGATGGAGTCACGATCAGCATGGCTCCATCTGTATAGTGAAACCCCCAGTATATTAGAAATATATAGCAATGCCCCCAGTATAATAAATATATATAGTAATGCCCCCAATTTAATAATATATAGTAATGCCTCCATTATAACAGGAATATATACTGTACTAATGCTCCTTGTATAATAGAAATATTTCTGCTGCGTGGTACACTGGGCTCCACAGGGCAGGGCAGGCTCCAGGCCTACTAGCACCCTGTGCGAGAAAATGTAAAAGCGCCCCCTCCCATACTCTATGCGCGCGCTCCTGGAAAAGTGGGTGTGGCCTCTGAAAAAGTGGGTGGGGCCTCAACTTCATATTATCACACTATAAATAAATAAATATATTTTCACACCCCCTCTACGCACACAATTAGCAGCATTACACATAACAGCTACAGTAGTGTTCCTTACACACAATGTCTCCAGTATAGTGCCAGCTACACATAATGTCTACAGTAGTGCAGTGCCAGATAGACATGACATGCCCCGCAGCAGTGCCAGCTACACATGACATGCCCCCAGCAGTGCCAGCTACACGACATGCCCTCCAGCAGTGCCAGATAGACATGATATACCCCCCAGCAGTGCCAGATAGACAGGACATGCCCTGCTGCAGTGCCAGCTACACATGATATGCCCCCCAGCAGTGCCAGCTACACATGATAGTGTTCACTCTAGGATTTTTTTAGGGCAGGGGTGCTGATCACGGGGAGGGCACATTTTGCATTTGGGAGGGCACATATTTAAGTTAGAAGGGCAAAATTATGTACATACTGTAATGCTTGTTGCTCCGTTCAAAATCATGGGCCTTGCGCGCCGAAGGCGTGCATCAAAAATTTAGGGGCGTTGCTTCGTGGGGAAGGGGCGCGGCCACATAATAGTGGCAATTCGCATTACACCACACAGTAGTGCAGCTAATACACATTGCACCAGGTAGAACCTCCTATACAAACTGCGACAGGTAGAGCACGTTAAGACACTTTGTGCCAGGCAGAGCACGTTAGACACTTTGCGCCAGGTATTGCACTGAGACATGGGAAAACTACATGATATGCCCCCCAGCCGTGCCAGCTAGACACGACATGCCCCCCAGCCGTGCCAGATGCACATGACATGCCCCCCAGCAGTGCCAAATGCCCATGACATGCCCCCCCAGCAGTGCCAGATGCACATGACATGCCCCCCTGCAGTGCCAAATGCACATGACATGCCCCCCCAGCAGTGCCAAATGCACATGACATGACCCCCAGCAGTGCGAGAAACATAATTGCCCCCAGTGCCAGATACATAAATGCCCCCCACAGTGCCAGATACATAAATGCCCCCCACAGTGCCAGATACATAAATGCCCCCCACAGTACCAGATACATAAATGCCCCCCACAGTGCCAGATATATAAATGCCCCCCACAGTGCCAGATATGCCTCCACAGTCCCAGATAGATAAATGACCCCACAGTGCCAGACACATTAATGCCCCCTCACAGTGCCAGATAAATGCCCCCACAGTGCCAGATACATTAATGCCCCCTCACAGTGCCAGATATGCCCCCACAGACCCAGATAGATACATGACCCCACAGTGCCAGAAATGCCCCCACAGTGCCAGATACATTAATGCCCCCTCACAGTGCACAGATAAATGCCCCCACAGTGCCAGATAAATGCCCCCCCCACAGTGCCAGATACATTAATGCCCCCCCACAGTGCCAGATTAATGAATGCCCCCCCCACAGTGCCAGATAAATGAATGCCCCCCCCACAGTGCCAGATAAATGAATGCCCCCCCCACAGTGCCAGATAAATGCCCCCCACAGTGCCACATATGCCCCCAGTACCTGCTGTGCCGAGGGAGGGGGAGTGCTGCTGTGCGCGCCGCTGCGGCCGCTGTCTGTGCTGTCTGCCGCTGTCTGTGCGCGCTGTGCGGCGCTGGTGTCTGACATCAGACGCCGGCGCCGCATAGCGCACACAGCGGCGGCGCACACAGCGGGAGGACAGCAGGGGAGATCAGGGCCGGCTCCAGGCTCCGACATGGCGGCGCCAGCGCACGGCGCCCTTTAAGGGTGGCGCCCTGCGCTGCCGCTCGAGTCGAACATGCCTCGAGCCGGCCCTGCCACAGGGAATGACATTGAGGTGTAGAGTAGGATCTTGATCCGAGGCACCAACAGGCTCAAAGCTTTGACCTTCTTCCCGGAATGTATAGCACCGCCTCCTCTATAACCCCGCCTCCGTGTACAGGAGCTCAGTTTTATAGTTGGTGCCATGGAGTAAGCAGGCATACAACAGGGGGGCTGCTCCAGCAGCCCTGAGAAGAAGCTTTTAAAAGAAAAATGAAGACTTCAAGGGCTGCAGCAGAGACACTGTCTGTGTTAGATGTCAGTTAGACATCTCCTGCTGCAGCTACATCACCTCCCCCAGCGGCGCTGTATACTCCCTACTCCCGCGCCCTGGTTGCTGGGTACTTACAGCGGAGGCTCCGGTTTTCTTCCAGTCAGTCACACACATGACCTCTGTTCTCATGGATCGCGTGGCCACACTAGGGGAGGGGGTAAGTGGGTCCCCCCAGTGGGACCCGCTGTAAATCACCATCCCGCACGGCCGGTGGGAGGCAGGCCGCGCACGCTGGCGTGGACACTGTGGTAGTACAGGGACTCCACTAGACCACCAGGGCAAGGGCACAGGTTGGTTTTCTCTCATAAACCATTTATATAAGCCCACAGTACCCGGTGGTGAAGTCCAGCAGGGGGATAAGGCTTTAACCTGTGGCCCCTCCCCCAGCCCCAGGGTGCCATTTAGAGTAAATGTTCCCGCCCTGGAGCTGCATCTCTCTCCCTCCCTCACTCACTGTCAGCGTTTGGGCACCATTAGGAGTCCAAGCTGAGCTGATCCTGGGACTGTTTGGGCAAATCCTCCTCTGTAAAGCCGCCTGCATGTCAGCGCTGTGCATTTTACAGGACACTTAAGTATTCTACCTGTCTGCTGACAGTGTTAGTTAAGAAAGAGTGCATTTAGTCAGGGTTATATATAGTACAAGTACCCTGTGATATACCATACCCTCCAACTGTACCTTTTTAATAGGTACAGTACCTTTTTTTCATGGTCTGTACCGATTTTTGCCTCTCCAAACTTCCATTGAAAGTATAGGAAAAGGGGCGTGGCCACGCCCCCTTTACACGCGGCCACGCCCCTTTTTCGGATTTGTACCGATTTTTCTGTGTAAAATGTTGGAGGGTATGATATACATCCAGTCTTTACTGTGCATTGTTATATCTATTGAGTGTATAACTATACATAGTACTACTCTGTATTGCTAGTCCAGTGCAGTTTAACTGCATGTCATAATTTCTGCATTGTACAATGTGACCGTGTCAGTAAAGGGATGGAGCCTAGGGAAAAGGGGTGGAGCCTCACTGCACCCCCATTTTAGCACTGTGGGGGCATGCCCAGCACTCTCCAAGATGCTGGGCTGCCCCCAGGCTCTCTCTGCACTGTGAATATTCTCCCGCTGCTTACCTACTGATCTGCCTAGTTAGTGCTCCCTCAACTGCCCCCCACCCCACTGCGGGAGTCGGACACTGATGTATTTCATGCTATTTAAAGGGCCATTGGTCACACAAATTCATGCCCCATCGCATAACACTAACTCCATGCTTCAGTAGGTGTATTGCTCTCAAGTAGCAAATTTTCTCCAATTCTCTGTGGACAAAGGGCCTAATTCAGACCTGATCACTGTGCTGCAAATTACACTGTCCTGCTATCAGATAGTCGCCGTGCAAGTGTGCGAATGCATGTGTACGCTGTGCGAAAATTCCCCTCAGTCTGCGGACAGCTGCAAATCCGATCGCACCTCACTCACCATCAAATGTTTTTTTTCCAGTCTGTGCTACCTGTGCAGTCTGTGCATAGCCCAAGACTTACTCCTCTAGTGCGAAATAATCAGGCTGATCTGGGCCGGAGCTGACGTCACACACCCTCCCTGAAAACACTTGGGAACACCTGAGTATTTCCTGACACTCCCAGAAAACGGTCAGTCACCATCCACAAATGACCTCTTCCTGTCAATCACCATGCAAATTCTTGTTCAATCTAAATTTTTGAACAATCCTGTCGCTGATGTCCGACGCTCATGTGCATTGCGTTGCATATGCATGTGCAGTATTTCGATAATTGCCCGCTGTGCGAAAATGCACAACAGCGGTCAGGTCTGAATCGGGACCATAGTTCATTCCATCATTACCAAATATTCTGGTTTCGTCACTGTTCCGTTGTTCTTCTGACCAATTAATATGCTTTTTAGCCCATTCTAATCTTTTCTGTCTTTGTTTCAGATAAAAGTTACTTTTTTTCTTGGAATTCTGGTACTTAACCAAAAATATTGAAGTCTGCGTCAAATAGTCCTGGCACTGGTGTTTATACCACATTTACGTAAATCATTTTGAATTGCCTCAGATGATTTTCTTCTGTCACTCAAACACAGTTTTTCATTCCATTATCACAGCATGGTGTTGTGAATATTTTCCTACCTTTACCAGTTCAGTTTGGTTATGAATAGACTGAGAGCCTAATTCAGACCTGATCACAGCAGCAAATTTGTTCTCTAATGGGCAAAACCATGTGCACTGCAGTGGGGGGTAGATATAACATGTGCAGAGAGAGTTAGATTTGGGGGGTAATTCAGATCTGATCGCTGCTGTGCATTTTCGCACAGCGTGCGATCAGATCTGAACTGCGCATGCGTGTGAGCCACAATGCGCCGGTGCGTCACACAACAGCAACAGGCTTTGTCGCCTAGTGACAGGATGGGGTAAAAAATCCGAACACAGGGGCGTTTGCAAGGTGATTGACAGGAAGAAGACATTTGTGGGTGGCAACTAACCGTTTTACAGGAGTGTCCGAAAAAACACAGGTGGGATCAGGCGTTTTCAGGGAGGGTGTCTGACGTCAGCTCCGGCCCCGATCAGTAGGATTTCATTGCAGCGGCTGAGTAAGTCCTGGACTGCGCAGAGACTGCACAAACTGATTTTTGTGCAGCTCTGCTACAAAAGCGAACGCACACTTACACAGAGCTTATACCCTCCCCCTGTAGGCGGCGACTATATGATTGCAGAGCAGCAAAAAACGCAGCCCAGCATTCAGATCTGACCTACCCCCTGGGTGCGGTGTGCTCAAACTCAAATCTAAATTGCAGTGTAAAAATAAAGCAGCCAGTATTTACCCTGCACAGAAACAATATAACCCCCCAAATCTAACTCTCTCTGCACATGTTATATCTGCCTCCCCTGCAGTGCACATGGGGGGGCCATTCTGAGTTGATCGCTCGCTAGCTACTTTTTGCAGCGCTGCAATCAGATAGTCACCACCTATAGGGGAGTGTATTTTCGCTTTGCAAGGGTGCGAGCGCCTGTGCAGCCGAGCTCTGCAAAAACATTTTGTGCAGTTTCTGAGTAGGTCTGAACTTACTCAGCCCTTGCGATCACTTTAGCCTGTCTGGTCCCGGACTTGACGTCAGACACCCTCCCTGCAAATGCTTGGACACGCCTGCATTTTCCCAAACACTCCCAGAAAACGGTCAGTTGACACCCATAAATGCCTTCTTCCTGTCAATCTCCTTGCGATCGGCTGTGCAAATGGATTCTTTGTTAAATCCATCGCTCAGCAATGATCTGCTTTGTACCCATATGACGCGCCTGCACATTGCGGTGCATACGCATGCGCAGTAGTGACCTCATCTCTGCGCTGCAAAAAATGGCAGCGTGCGAACAGGTTGGAATGACCCCCATGGTTTTGCCCATTAGAGAACAATTTTGCTGCTGTGATCAAGTCTGAATTAGGCTCCAAGTCTGTTGGTACTTATTCCACAGTTTAAAAATTCCTCCTTTGGTTATATCGCACTTATATACCCTCAGACATAACCAACTACAAGTCAGGAGTGCATGCTCCTTACATTGGCCCTCATTCCGAGTTGTTCGCTCGTTCTTTTTCTTCGCATCGGTGCGATTTTCCGCTAACTGCGCATGCGCAATGTTCGCACTGCGGCTGCGCCAAGTAAATTTGCTAAGAAGTTTGGTATTTTACTCACGGCATTACAAGGTTTTTTCTTCGTTCTGCTGATCGTTGT
This sequence comes from Pseudophryne corroboree, assembly GCF_028390025.1. Lineage (NCBI taxonomy): Eukaryota > Metazoa > Chordata > Amphibia > Anura > Myobatrachidae > Pseudophryne > Pseudophryne corroboree. Next base: position 481,139,762 of record NC_086444.1, read on the forward strand.
GTGATTGACAGGAAGTGGGTGTTTCTGGGCGGAAACTGTCCATTTTATGGGTGTGTGTGGAAAAAACGCTGCCGTTTCTGGGAAAAACGCGGGAGTGGCTGGAGAAACGGGGGAGTGTCTGGGCGAACGCTGGGTGTGTTTGTGACGTCAAACCAGGAACGACAAGCACTGAACTGAGCGCACTGGAAGAGTAAGTCTCGAGCTACTCAGAAACTGCAAAGAAAAATCTTTTCGCAATATTGCGAATACTTCGTTCGCAATTCAGCTAAGCTAAGATTCACTCCCAGAGGGTGACGGCTTAGCGTGTGCATTGCTGCGAAAAGCGGCTAGCGAGCGAACAACTCGGAATGAGGGCCATTGTTAACATTTATACAAAGACCTCCTCAACTTCTCCACCAACCCAGGACCTTACTACCAATACTGATAGTTTCTTTATTAGCTAAGGCCCTCATTCAGCATCTGTTGCAGACATGAATAATTGAGCAATAAGTGATTATCAGCACACTGCACATGAGTACACAACCATAAACAAGTCAGTGTGCACGTGCCAAGTCTGTTTTTTGTGATTGTACATAGGAATCTACAAACACAATAGCAATCTCATTTAGCAACGATAAAAAGGAGTGATAGAAGCGTGTCAGTGGGATGGGTACGCAATTTCTGCAATGTGGGGTGTGTAGTGGGTGTATCGTGGGTGTTGTATGTGCCATATATGCAAACAGACTACAGAAATTGCAAACACATCAACAGCACAGGCTGAGTAGCCAGAGAGCTACGCAGACAGGGGAAGTACTGATGGCAGCAGCAAAAGTTCCGATGGTCAAACTATAAACTGCAAAATCACAGGCAGCTGATGGTGTGTCCAGTGATGCAGGGAATGCTGCTTTGTGTGCTGCATGCCTAATTACATATGTTTGTTTGTTTTATTTACAAAAATAAGATTTTACTCACCGGTAAATCTATTTCTCGTAGTCCGTAGTGGATGCTGAGGACTCCGTAAGGACCATGGGGAATAGACGGGCTCCGCAGGAGACTGGGCACTCTAAAGAAAGATTCAGTACTACCTGGTGTGCACTGGCTCCTCCCTCTATGCCCCTCCTCCAGACCCCAGTTAAGGAAACTGTGCCCGGAAGAGCTGACAGTACAAGGAAAGGATATTTGGAATCCAGGGTAAGACTCATACCAGCCACACCAATCACACCGTATAACTTGTGATAACAGCATGAACAGCAAACGAGCATCACTCAACGGATGCAACATAACATAACCCTTTAGTAAGCCATAACTATATACACGTATTGCAGAAAGTCCGCACTTGGGACGGGCGCCCAGCATCCACTACGGACTACGAGAAATAGATTTACCGGTGAGTAAAATCTTATTTTCTCTAACGTCCTAGTGGATGCTGGGGACTCCGTAAGGACCATGGGGATTATACCAAAGCTCCCAAACGGGCGGGAGAGTGCGGATGACTCTGCAGCACCGAATGGGCAAACACAAGGTCCTCCTCAGCCAAGGTATCAAACTTATAGAACTTTGCAAAGGTGTTTGAACCCGACCAAGTAGCTGTTCGGCAAAGTTGTAATGCCGAGACCCCTCGGGCAGCCGCCCAAGAAGAGCCCACTTTCCTTGTGGAATGGGCTTTCACTGATTTTGGATGTGGCAAACCAGCCGCAGAATGAGCCTGCTGAATCGTGTTACAGATCCAGCGAGCAATAGTCTGCTTTGAAGCAGGAGCACCCAGCTTGTTGGATGCATACAGGATAAACAGCGAGTCAGTTTTCCTGACTCCAGCCGTCCTGGCTACATAAATCTTCAAAGCCCTGACTACATCAAGCAACTTGGAGTCCTCCAAGTCACGAGTAGCCGCAGGCACCACAATAGGTTGGTTCAAATGAAAAGATGACACCACCTTCGGCAGAAATTGCGGACGAGTCCGTAATTCTGCCCTGTCCATATGGAAAACCAGATAGGGGCTTTTACATGACAAAGCCGCCAATTCTGACACACGCCTAGCCGAAGCTAAGGCCAATAGCATGACCACTTTCCACGTGAGATACTTTAGCTCCACGGTCTTAAGTGGCTCAAACCAGTGAGATTTCAGGAAACTCAACACCACATTAAGATCCCAAGGTGCCACTGGTGGCACAAAAGGGGGCTGAATATGCAGCACTCCCTTAACAAAAGTCTGAACCTCAGGCAGTGAAGCCAGTTCTTTTTTGAAAATGGATAGGGCCGAAATCTGGACCTTTATGGACCCTAATTTTAGGCCCATAGACACTCCTGACTGTAGGAAGTGCAGGTATCGACCTAGCTGGAATTCCTCTGTAGGGGCCGTCCTGGCCTCACACCAAGCAACATATTTTCGCCATATACGGTGATAATGCTTTGCTGTCACGTCCTTCCTAGCCTTTATCAGCGTAGGAATAACTTCATCCGGAATACCTTTTTCCGCTAGGATCCGGCGTTCAACCGCCATGCCGTCAAACGCAGCCGCGTAAGTCTTGGAACAGACAGGGCCCTTGTTACAACAGGACCTGTCTGAGAGGCAGAGGCCATGGGTCCTCTGTGAGCATTTCTTGCAGTTCCGGGTACCAAGTCCTTCTTGGCCAATCCGGAACAATGAGTATTGTTCTCACTCCTCTTTTTCTTACAATTCTCAGCACCTTTGGTATGAGAGGAAGAGGAGGAAACACATAGACCGACTGGAACACCCACGGTGTTACTAGTGCGTCCACAGCTATCGCCTGAGGGTCCCTTGACCTGGCGCAATACCTTTTTAGCTTTTTTTTGAGGCGGGACGCCATCATGTCCACCTGCGGCAGTTCCCATCGATTTGCAATCTGCGTGAAGACTTCTTGATGAAGTCCCCACTCTCCCGGGTGGAGGTCGTGCCTGCTGAGGAAGTCTGCTTCCCAGTTGTCCACTCCCGGAATGAACACTGCTGACAGTGCTTGTACGTGATTCTCCGCCCAACGAAGAATCCTGGTGGCTTCTGCCATTGCCACCCTGCTTCTTGTGCCGCCCTGGCGGTTTACATGGGCCACTGCAGTGATGTTGTCTGACTGAATCAGCACTGGTTGGTTTCGAAGCAGAGGCTCCGCTTGACTCAGGGCGTTGTATATGGCCCTTAGTTCCAGGATATTGATGTGCAGACAAGTCTCCCGACTTGACCACAGCCCTTGGAAGTTTCTTCCCTGAGTGACTGCCCCCCATCCTCGGAGGCTTGCATCCGTGGTCACCAGGACCCAGTCCTGTATGCCGAACCTGCGGCCTTCGAGGAGGTGAGCACTTTGCAGCCACCACAGAAGAGACACCCTGGCCCTGGGGGACAGGGTGATTAGCCGATGCATCTGAAGATGCGATCCGGACCACTTGTCCAACAGATCCCATTGAAAGGTCCTCGCATGGAACCTGCCGAAGGGAATGGCTTCGTATGACGCCACCATCTTTCCCAGGACTCGCGTGCAGTGATGCACCGACACCTGTTTCGGTTTTAGGAGGTCTCTGACCAGAGTCACGAGCTCCTGAGCCTTCTCCGCCCGGAGAAACACCTTCTTCTGGTCTGTGTCCAGAACCATGCTCAGGAAGGGCAGACGCGTCGTAGGGATCAGCTGCGACTTTGGAATATTCAGGATCCACCCGTGTTGTTGCAACACTTCCTGAGAGTGTGCTAGGCCGATCAGCAACTGCTCCCTAGACCTCGCCTTTATGAGGAGATCGTCCAAGTATGGGATAATTGTAACTCCTTGCTTTCGAAGGAGTACCATCATCTCCGCCATTACCTTGATAAATATTCTCGGTGCCGTGGACAGGCCAAACGGCAACATCTGGAATTGGTAATGACAGTCCTGTACCACAAACCTGAGGTACTCCTGATGAGTTGGATAAATGGGGACATGCAAGTAAGCATCCTTGATGTCCAGCGACACCATAAAATCCCCCTCTTCCAGGCTTGCAATGACCGCTCTGAGCGATTCCATTTTGAACTTGAATTTCTTCAGATAAATGTTCAGGGATTTTAAATTCAGAATGGGTCTGACCGAACCGTCCGGTTTCGGCACCACAAACATTGTGGAATAGTAGCCCCTTCCCTGTTGAAGAAGGGGAACGAACCGTCTGGTTTCGGCACCACAAACATTGTGGAATAGTAGCCCCTTCCCTGTTGAAGAAGGGGAACATTCACCACCACCTGCTGGAGATATAACTTGTGAATTGCCGCCAACACTACCTCCCTTTCCATGGGAGAAGCCGGCAGGGCCGATTTTAGGTAACGGTGAGGGGGCGTCACTTCGAATTCCAGCTTGTATCCCTGAGACACAATTTGTATAGCCCAAGGATCCACCCGTGAGCGAACCCACTGGTGGCTGAAATTTCGGAGACGCGCCCCTAACGCTCCTGGCTCCGCCTGTGGAGCCCCAGCGTCATGCGGTGGATTTAGTGGAGGCCGGGGAGGACTTTTGTTCCTGGGAACTAGCTGCATGGTGCAGCTTCTTTCCTCTACCCCTGCCTCTGGCAAGAAAGGATGCACCTCTGACTTTCTTGCTTTTTTGTGAACGAAAGGACTGCATTTGGTAATACGGTGCTTTCTTTGGCTGTGAGGGAACATATGGCAAAAAATTCGACTTCCCAGCCGTTGCTGTGGAAACCAGGTCCGAGAGACCGTCCCCAAACAATTCCTCACCTTTGTAAGGTAAAATATCCTTGTGTTTTTTAGAGTCGGCATCACCAGTCCACTGCCGAGTCCACAGGACCCTTCTGGCAGAAATCTACATTGCGTTTACTCTAGAGCCCAGTAGGCAAATATCCCTCATATATAAGACAGTGTCTTTGATATGTCCCAGGGTCAGTAAAATAGTCTCCCTGTCCAGGGTATCTATCCCCTCAGACAGAGTATCTGTCCATGCTGCTACAGCACTACACATCCAGGCCGAAGCAATTGCTGGCCTCAGTAGAGTACCAGAATGTGTATAAACAGACTTCAGGATACCTTCCTGCTTCCTATCCGCAGGATCCTTTAGGGCGGCCGTGTCCTGTGACGGCAGGGCCACCTTCTTAGATAAGCGTGTCAACGCCTTATCTACCCTAGGGGAGGATTCCCAGCGTAACCTGTCCGTTGGCGGGAAAGGGTACGCCATAAGCAATCTTTTGGAAATCAGTACTTTCCTATCAGGAGAATCCCAAGCTTTTTCACATAATTCATTTAATTCATGTGAAGGGGGAAAAGTCACTTTTTGCTTTTTCTCCCCATACATATAAACCCTCTTGTCAGGGACAGGGTTTTCCTCTGATATGTGCAATACATCCTTCATTGCTATAATCATGTAGCGGATGGCCTTAGTCATTTTAGGCTGCAACTTAGCATCATCGTCATCGACACTGGAGTCAGAATCCGTGTCGATATCTGTGTCAACAATCTGGGATAGTGGGCGCTTTTGAGACCCTGACGGCCTCTGAGCTGTAGGATCAGACATGGGTTGACACCCTGACTGTCCCAAGGCCTCATCTTTATCCAACTTCTTATGCAAGGAGCTTACGTTATCATTTAACACCTTCCACATATCCATCCAATCAGGTGTCGGCGCCGTCGGCGGCGACCCCACATTCATCTGCACTTGTTCTGCCTCCACGTATCCTTCCTCGTCAAACATGTCGACACAAACGTACCGACACACCGCACACACCCAGGGAATGCTCACTTGAGGACAGGACCCCCACAAGGCCTTTTGGGGAGACAGAGAGATAGTATGCCAGCACACACCGCAGCGCTATATAACCCAGGGATTACACAGTAACTTAGTGTTTACCCAGTAGCTGCTGTTTATGACAATTTGCGCCTAAATTTATGTGCCCCCCCCCCCTCTCTTTTTTACCCTTTTTTTACCTGGATACTGCAGGGGAGAGCCTGGGGAGCTTCCTCTCAGCGGAGCTGTGGAGAGAAAATGGCGCTGGTTAGTGCTGAGGAAGAAGGCCCCACCCCCTCAGCGGCGGGCTTCTGTCCCGGGTCTGTGTAAATAAAATGGCGGGGGCTCGTAAATATATACAGTGCCCGGCTGTATATATGTGTCTTTTTGCCAAGAGGTATCCTAATTGCTGCCCAGGGCGCCCCCCCCTGCGCCCTGCACCCTACAGTGACCGGAGTGTGTGGGTAGTGTGGGCGCAATGGCGCACAGCTGCAGTGCTGTGCGCTACCTCATGTGAAGACAGGAGTCTTCTGCCGCCGATTTCAATGTCTTCATGCTTCTGCCGGCTTCTGACTTCTGGCTCTGCGAGGGGGACGGCAGTGCGGCTCCGGGAACGGACAACCAAGGTTAAGATCCTGTGTTCGAACCCTCTGGAGCTAATGGTGTCCAGTAGCCTAAGAAGCGCAACCTAGCCGCAGTTAGTAGGTTTGCTTCTCTCCCCTCAGTCCCTCGTAGCAGAGAGTCTGTTGCCAGCAGAAGCTCTCTGAAAATAAAAAACCTAACTAAAATACTTTCTTATTAGCAAGCTCAGGAGAGCTCACTAAAAGCACCCAGCTCTGGCCGGGCACAGATTCTAACTGGGGTCTGGAGGAGGGGCATAGAGGGAGGAGCCAGTGCACACCAGGTAGTACTGAATCTTTCTTTAGAGTGCCCAGTCTCCTGCGGAGCCCGTCTATTCCCCATGGTCCTTACGGAGTCCCCAGCATCCACTAGGACGTTAGAGAAATAACACTTTTCTTTAGGTATGTATGTTGTCGAGTGTATGCTCATTTTATCACAGCGTTGTGCATAACCTATCACTATTGTAAGCAACTGTTGCTTAAACATTTTACATGTGTGGCTTGTGTTTACACCATGACCCTTAATGCCTGCCTAACATTATTCTGACAGAATAGAACAAGAAACAAATCATCCCAGTTAGTGCTAACATTGATGTATAAAATCTGCGTTTATTCTCAGAATTTTCAGTGAATGTACGCAATGTTGTGTTTGCAGCTATGGGGTATATTCAATTAAAGTCGGATCCATTCCAATATGAATTTGTCGGAATGGATCCGACAGGACTTATTCAACGAACGGTCAAATCCAACAGGATTTGGCCATTCCCGACCATCTCAATCCGACTTTTAAAAAAGTCGTATTGAGCAGTGGCGTGCGGTGAGGTCAGTGGCTGGTGAGGCACTGCAGCCACAATGTCCGCTGAGTCCTGCCGATGACACGCTGAGCTGATGCCCGCTACCGCCCCAAGCCAATATCTGCTACTATCACTGTCCCTGATGCCTGCTACTGCCCCCGAGCTGATGCCTGCTACTGCCACCGCCCCTGATGCCCGCTACCGCTAATTGCTGCCACTGCCACTAATGGCCTACAAAATCACCACCATCTAACTCCCCCGCTGCTATTTCACATCTCATTCCAATGCCACCAATGCCCGTAGCTTGCCTGCTCATCAAACAGGCGGCTAATATGTTGTACATTTTTATTAAATAAAAATCAAATATTAGTGTTTGGGACTGGGGAGGGAGTGGAAGTGAATGCTATTTTGTCCATTGCTGCAGTAATCCACCTGCCATAAAGCCCTTCTCACCCCACCAGGCAGACCTAGCAAGACAAGTCTGCAGCTGCCTTACAAGGTGCCTGTCAGCCAGGCAGACTCTGAGGTCACTGTGGCTGCGGACATGCCCCCAGTGCCAGATAATGGACCATATGGGCCTGGTGCTGGAATTTATGAAAGGCCTATTGTGTGCCGCCGCAGAGGATGTGGCCAGTGTTGTTGGGGTGTGGTCTGCACAGGGGTATACCCTGCACAGTGGTTATAATAATGTATTGTGAGAGCCTATAAAGGGAAAAACACGTTGTTAATGTGACCATAATCTGATAAAATAAATGGAAATGGCACTTAGTGATGATGTAAATTTGGTAAGGTCTGTCCTGTCTCTGATATGCATGCGCAAAAGGAGACGAGACAGATCTAGCCTAGGAGGAGGACCTGGCTGCCCGATGGAAATGGGGTAAGTATGGGAGAGGGCTGGGGTAGGAAAGAGAAATACCAGACCGGATGGGGCAGGAGTGGGGGCATGATGGAAGCAGCAGATAGAGGGGTTGGGGTGTATCTAATGTGTGTGTATAGATAGGCAGTATATTTCTATATACAGAACACACATACATATGTAAATATATACATACTGTGTGTGTGTGTGTGTGTGTGTGTGTGTGTGTGTGTGTGTGTGTGTGTGTGTGTTGTAACACTGTAGGGGTGCAAGGCGCCTCTTCCTGGGGAATATGGCAGCACGCAGCAGCTGAGGAACAACACAAGTCCAGTTTCTGGTACAACTGGCCCCGGCCAGTTTTTATTGAAACAGAAAATAAAACAAACACCAAAAGAAAATACCTTGCCTGTCCGGCAGTAACTAAACACAAGATGTTCCTAACTGTCACTAAACAAAAACACAGGGTTCTCCAGTAAACACTGTATAGCTCACTTGTATCCGGAAGCGTGTTTCTCTCACACAGATCCCTCCAGTCTTCCCAGGCAGTCTGCCCATACTAATCAGGCTAGCAGCCCTATAACACTCTTACACAGCTGAAACCCTGATTAGCCCTCTGTGAGGCCAAAGACCCAAACTGGGCCCAATGTCTAGAACTCGCCTTATCTCTCTCTCAGAGCCTTTACCCAGCTTTTACAGCAAACTGAAAAGGTTCTGACAAAACAAAAGCATTTTTCCTAGAAGTTTTCATTTTCTAAAACATGTAAGACAAGAACCTGGGACAAACATACCTGCCCTCAAACACTATCCCAGTGTTCTTGTCACATATCCCCCTCCCCTGTTTCGACCTAGGGGCCGGAACACTTGTAGCCCCCAAACAGAAGATGCGAGACAATGCATCTGCGTTGGCCAATTGTGTTCCCGGTCTATGTTCGACCGTAAACTTAAAGTCCTGCAACGCTAGAAACCATCTAGTTACACGAGCATTCTTGCCTCTATTTACATACATCCATTTTAAAGGGGCATGGTCTGTCACTAGTCTGAATTGTCTACCCAAGAGGTAATATCTCAAGGTATCTAGTGCCCACTTAATGGCCAAAGCCTCCTTTTCCACAATGGCATACCTTTTTTCATGCTCATTGAGTTTCCTACTCAAATAAATGATAGGGTGTTCGTCCCCATCTCTGGTTTGGGACAGCACAGCACCTATCCCTACCTCTGAGGCATCTGTCTGTACCACAAATTCTTTTGAAAAATCTGGTGTTATCAACACCGGTTGTGAACACAAAGCCACTTTTAACGCTTGGAACGCTTTTTCTGCATCAGGGTTCCATTTCACCATATTTGACTGCTTCCCTTTGGTAAGGTCTGACAACGGCACCGCTGTGGTCGCAAAATTGGGAATAAACCGTCTATAGTACCCAGTAATTCCCAAAAAAGCCCTTACCTGTTTTTTATTCACTGGACGAGGCCAGTTTTGAATAGCATCAATTTTATTCAATTGGGGCCTAATCAGACCTCTGTCTATGGTGAAGCCCAAGTATTTGACCTCCTCCATTGCGAGGCAGCACTTCTTTGGGTTAGCAGTTAACCCTGCCTCTCTGATTGAGTCCAGTACTGCTTGTACTTTAACCAAATGGGACCCCCAGTCTGTACTGTGAATTACCACATCATCCAAATAGGCAGCTGCATATTTTCTATGGGGCTTCAAAATTTTATCCATCGCCCGTTGAAAGGTTGCTGGAGCCCCATGCAACCCAAAGGGTAACATCTTATACTGGTACAGCCCCTCCGGAACCGAGAAGGCTGTTTTTTCTTTGGCGCTATCAGATAAAGGTATTTGCCAGTAACCTTTGGTCAGGTCCAATGTGGTGAGAAACCTGGCTGTTCCCAGCCTTTCTACAAGCTCATCCACACGGGGCATGGGGTATGCGTCAAACTTGGACACCTCATTTAACTTACGAAAGTCATTACAGAAGCGTATGCTACCGTCGGGCTTCGGGATGAGCACTATGGGACTGGACCACTCACTGTTAGACTCCTCTATGACTCCAAGTTCTAACATGGTTTTAACTTCTTTAGAAATAGCTTCTCGCTGAGCTTCAGGAATCCTATATGGCTTTAAATGAACCCTGACCCCTGGTTCTGTGACAATGTCATGTTTTATTATGGTCGTTCAGCCAGGCAGCTCTGAAAATATCTCCCTATTTTGGATGAGAAATTCTTTAACCTGATTGTTCTGATCAGCTGATAATGTCTCTGACACCTTCACTGCGGGAAGCAACCGGGGTGAAGACACCGAAGGGCAAGGCTCCGCTGACAGAGACAACCTATCTTTCCAGGGTTTGATTAAGTTAACATGGTAGATCTGTTCGGGTTTTCTCTTTCCCGGCTGGTATACTTTGTAATTAACCTCATTCACTTTTTCCCTAATCTCAAATGGACCCTGCCATTTAGCTAGGAATTTGCTTTCCACAGTGGGTACCAAAACAAGAACTCTATCTCCAGGAGCAAATTCCCGTATCTTGGCACTCCGGTTATAGACCCTCTGTTGAGCACTTTGGGCCTGTTCCATGTGCTCTCTGACAACAGGTACCACGGCTGCAATCCTATCCTGCATTTGTGTTACATGTTCAATAACGCTTCTATAAGGAGTGGGCTGTCCTTCCCACGTTTCTTTGGCCACGTCCAACAGCCCTCTGGGGTGTCTACCATACAACAAATCAAATGGAGAAAACCCCGTAGAGGACTGAGGAACTTCTCTGACGGCCATTAACAAGTAGGGCAACAAACAATCCCAGTTTTTCCCATCTTTATCAACCACCTTTTTAAACATACTTTTTAATGTTTTATTAAACCTTTCCACCAACCCATCAGTTTGGGGATGGTAAATGGACGTCCTGAGGTGAGTGACCTTAAATAATTTGCACAATTCTTTCATGACCCTTGACATAAATGGAGTACCTTGGTCAGTCAAAATTTCTTTTGGTATTCCCACTCTACTAAAAACCTGCACCAGCTCCCTAGCTATCGCCTTGGTTGTGATAGTGCGTAAAGGGACAGCCTCAGGATATCGAGTGGCATAGTCCATTATTACCAGGATATACTGATGGCCCCGAGCGGACTTTAACAAGGGCCCCACGAGATCCATGGCTATTCTGTCAAACGGGACCTCTATAATAGGCATGGGAACTAGTGGGCTCCTGAAATGGGGTCTAGGGGCATGATACTGGCATTCAGGACAGGAAGAACAATATTCAGACACTTCTTTATAAACCCCTGGCCAAAAGAACCTTTGTAAAACTCTTTCAGTGGTTTTTTCTGCCCCTAAATGTCCTGCTGTAACGTGACTATGAGCTAAATCTAGTACCGTTCTCCGATAAGGCTGGGGTACTACCAGCTGTTCCACCACAGCCTCACCCTTTTTGACAATGTGGTACAAGAGCTCATTACAGATGGCCATGTGGGGATATGTAACCCTGTCACCTGGTACCACAGGCTCCCCATTAACAATCTTAACATTCTCTCTAGCCTTTATCAAGGTAGGATCCTTTAACTGTTCAGATGCAAGCAGATCCTTTTTTACCTCCAGGTCAGGCACACTTTCGTTTCTAACCACTATGTCTCTGTTCCCAGCAAGAGGGTCCTCACTGGACTCCCCGTCTGTCACTTCCCCAGCCAAACTGGCAAAAGGCAAAGGGTCAGAAAGTTCCGAAGACACACGTACATCCATACAATCACCGGTATTACCAACTGGCTCTTCACTTCTCACATCTGTTGATAAACGTGATTCCCACAGTTTCCAAAAATGAGGAAAATCCCTCCCTATTATGGCCTTATGCACCAAGGTGGGGACCAGTCCTACTTTAACCATTGCTGACCCACAACAAGTTTCTATATTCACTTCAGCAGTGACATAATATTGGGTATCCCCATGTATGCAAGTTACCCCAATAGGTATTTGCTGGACCTTTAAGGGGTTCACTAACCCAGCTTTCACGAGGGTAACTAAACTTCCTGAATCTAGCAAGGCCTCTACCCGGTTACCCTCTAAGAACACATCACACATTTGTTTTTCCAGCTCAGGTGAAGGTACCACAGTACAGGCTAACCTAGCAAAGAAAGACATTCTGCGACATTCAAAGGCAGCATCACATTGCATGGGTTCTTGCATGACTGGGCAATTGGCAATAACATGACCTGGCATACCACATCTAAAACATTTAACCACACGATTATCAACCCGTTTGGGCAACATAGACCGTTCTAGCCCCATTGGCCTGTCTCCAGGGCCAGTGTTTACAGTCTCTCCAGCCTTGCGTTCTCTTAACCGCCCAGCAACGTTTTCCCACGGAACAGTCTTACCAGTCTTTACTAAAGGGCGCTGTCGAGGATCTATGGGTTGCTGGGTGGTCATCAGTAGTTCCTCTGCTGCCAAATACCGCTCTACCATGTCCACTAATTGGTCAGCAGTACCCGGGTTTCCATGGCTCACCCACTTGCGCAGGACCATGGGCAAAGATCTCAAGTAGCGGTCCATAACGACTCTTTCAACCATCTGGGGACCAGTTAATGTCTCTGGCTGTAGCCATTTTTTTGTTAGCTGAATAAGGTCGTGCATCTGGGAGCGCGGAGGCTTCTCCATGGCGTACACCCAACGGTGCACCCGTTGTGCTCGTACTGACAGCGTGACTCCCAGGCGGGTCAGGATCTAGTTTATCATAGTCCCGAGCCTCAGCAGGGCTTAAATCAAAGTACGCTTTTTGGGGCTCACCTGACAAAAAAGGTGCCAGCAGACTGGCCCACTGCGCTTTCGGCCAGTTCTCACGCTCGGCAGTCCTTTCAAACGTGGTCAGGTAGGCCTCCACATCATCAGCCTCTGTCATTTTCTGCAGGAAGTGACTGGCCCGTATAGAACTAGAGCTGGTCGGAGCACTGACGGCCACATCTCCAACCCGAGCTGCAAGTCTCTGCACCACTTCTGCTAAGGCCTCTCTATCCTGACGCTGTTGCCTCCAATTTTCCTCCATTGCCACCAGCTGTTGTCTGTTGGCCTCCTGCTGTAGTCTCCAATTTTCCTCCATAGCCACCTGCTGCTGTCTGTTGGCCTCTTGCTGAGCCGCTGTAGCTTGCAGCAGGGCTTTAAGCAGTTCCTCCATGTCGACAGATTTTTCAGGCGGCTTTGTAGCTGCTTTCACCCAGGACATATATGAAACCCTCGGGGTGAGTCTCAGCAACTTCACACTGGGCTGTATCTGCATAAACCACCGTTTTCTGCAGGCCCCATAAAGCTGCTGCTTTCACTTATGCGCAGAGCGGCATGCTCGCATTCTCCACCAAGTTGTAACACTGTAGGGGTGCAAGGCGCCTCTTCCTGGGGAATATGGCAGCACGCAGCAGCTGAGGAACAACACAAGTCCAGTTTCTGGTACAACTGGCCCCGGCCAGTTTTTATTGAAACAGAAAATAAAACAAACACCAAAAGAAAATACCTTGCCTGTCCGGCAGTAACTAAACACAAGATGTTCCTAACTATCACTAAACAAAAACACAGGGTTCTCCAGTAAACACTGTATAGCTCACTTGTATCAGGAAGCGTGTTTCTCTCACACAGATCCCTCCAGTCTTCCCAGGCAGTCTGCCCATACTAATCAGGCTAGCAGCCCTATAACACTCTTACACAGCTGAAACCCTGATTAGCCCTCTGTGAGGCCAAAGACCCGAACTGGGCCCAATGTCTAGAACTCGCCTTATCTCTCTCTCAGAGCCTTTACCCAGCTTTTACAGCAAACTGAAAAGGTTCTGACAAAACAAAAGCATTTTTCCTAGAAGTTTTCATTTTCTAAAACATGTAAGACAAGAACCTGGGACAAACATACCTGCCCTCAAACACTATCCCAGTGTTCTTGTCACAGTGTATATATATATATATATATATATATATATATTCTAAATACGCTTTTAACACCGTTGGTCGCCAGAACCCCTATTTCCCCACATTTTACTTTAATTTGATACAGCATCTTACCAAGGCTGAACCTTTAGGGGAAGGCTGAAGCTCTATAGCATATAAGGGAGTGTTATATTGTCAATACCAGACTGTTATTTTATTTTTGTTAAGGTTCCTAAAGTTTTATTCAGCAAAAAGTCACAGTGGTGCAGGAGGCAGGTACAGCTAATTCTAACCCTCCCTCCCAGCAGCCTAACAGTAAACCTCCCCTCCCTGCAGCGTAACCCTAATATCTCCCTGCAATCTAACCCTAACCCCCCTTCCTGCAGTCTAACCCTAACCCTCCCCTCCACGCAGTCTATCCCTAACCTTCCCCTCCACGCAGTCTAACCCTAACCCTCCCCTCCCCGCAGCCTAACCCTAACCCCCCCTCCCCGCAGCCTAACCCTAACCCCCCTCCCCGCAGTCTAACCCTAACCCTCCCCTTCACGCAGTCTAACCCTCCCCCTCCCCTCCCCGCAGCCTAACCCTAACCCCCCCTCCACGCAGTCTAACCCTAACCCCCCCTCCCCGCAGCCTAACCCTAACCCTCCCCTCCACGCAGTCTAACCCTAACCCCTCCTCCCTGCAGCCTAACTCTAAACCCTCCCTATCTGCCAGGATCCCGAATGCCGGGATCCTAACTACATCCCATTTTAGGACCTTTAGTACCATGACATTTTGCTGATTAAAACTTTTAAAACCTTTTTAAAAAAATCTGGTGAGTACACCCCTCTTTTGCATTATGTTGGATACTGGACTGATGTCCATATCTCTTATGTGATGCACCCCTGTGTGAGGCTGAGGACACCATGATAAGCAGCCAGCAGGACACAGACACCTAAAGATCAGTTACTCGACCCAGAGATGATCTTGGGCTTGACTGGTTATGGGCGTTGTGGTGGGTGGCACCTACATGATGTCACACGGCATGGAGAAGGCGCTGGCCCGAAACACTGTGTGGTGCAGGGAGGGCCACTGAATGCATCCGGGGCATAATTATGACTTTTTTGGCACCATAACAAAATTTTAAAGGTGCCCCCAATGCCGCGAGAGAGACACCTTGCTCCGCAGCATTGCACCGGAGGTCTTTATAACATTGCCTACTTGGTAGACATAGGTGTATCTATATTGAGTGCATGGTGTGCAATGCACAGGAGCCCCTGGGTCCTGTGCATTGCATGCATTTGTCACAGCGATGGGAATGCAGAGGACTGAGAACAGGGAGGGTAATAATGGGCAGGAGATGGGAGGGGAGGAGTGGTTGAGGTGACCTGGCAGGTGATCCATTTATTAATACCCCTTTTCCATTAACTTTTTTAAACACGGGTAAATGCGCGGGGGTGCGCATTTACCTGTGTTTTTCTCTAGTGGAAACGGGTCCCCCGGCAAATTCCCGGATCAAGTGACCGGGAATCCTACCCTGGGAGCTAGCCGGGTTGAACACGTGTTCAACCCGGCTAGCTGTCTAGTGTGAACGGGAGCCGTGTCGCGCTCCCGTTCACAGTGCATAGGGAGGGCGGCGCTGGGAGATCATGTGATCTCCCAGCGCTGCCCCTGCCGTGTCACTAGGGCGTCACCAACCCAGCAATTGCCGGGTTGGTGAGCGCTGTCTGCAGGGGGTTGTAGCACGGGTCGCAGCCGTGTCAGGCGACACGGCTGCGACACGTGCTACGTTAGTGGAAAAGGGGTATTACTATGAGAGAGAGTGCGTGTTAAAAACAGTAGAGAAAAGTGGTAATGCAGACAATGCTATAATAAGAATTTACTCACCGGTAATTCTATTTCTCATAGTCCGTAGTGGATGCTGGGGACTCCGTAAGGACCATGGGGATTAGCGGCTCCGCAGGAGACTGGGCACAACTATAAAGAAAGCTTTTAGACTACTGGTGTGCACTGGCTCCTCCCACTAAGACCCTCCTCCAGACCTCAGTTAGGATACTGTGCCCGGAAGAGCTGACACAATTAGGAAGGATTTTGAATCCCGGGTAAGACTCATACCAGCCACACCAATCACACCGTATAACTCGTGATACAATACCCAGTTAACAGCATGATAACAACTGAGCCTCTCAACAGATAGCTCAACAATAACCCTTTAGTTAAGCAATAACTATATACAAGTATTGCAGACAATCCGCACTTGGGATGGGCGCCCAGCATCCACTACGGACTATGAGAAATAGAATTACCGGTGAGTAAATTCTTATTTTCTCTAACGTCCTAAGTGGATGCTGGGGAGTCCGTAAGGACCATGGGGATTATACCAAAGCTCCCAAACGGGCGGGAGAGTGCGGATGACTCTGCAGCACCGAATGAGAGAACTCAAGGTCCACCTCAGCCAGGGTATCAAATTTGTAGAATTTAGTAAACGTGTTTGCCCCTGACCAAGTAGCAGCTCAGCAAAGTTGAAGAGCCGAGACCCCTCGGGCAGCCGCCCAAGAAGAGCCCACTTTCCTCGTGGAATGGGCTATTACTGATTTAGGATGCGGCAGTCCAGCCGCAGAATGTGCAAGTTGAATCGTACTACAGATCCAGCGAGCAATAGTCTGCTTAGAAGCAGGTGCACCCAACTTGTTGGGCGCATACAGGATAAAAAGCGAGTCAGTCTTCCTGACTCCAGCTGTCCTGGAAACATAAATTTTTAGGGCCCTGACTACATCCAACAACTTGGAAGCCTCCAAGTCATTCGTAGCCGCAGGCACCACGATAGGTTGGTTCAGATGAAAAGCTGATACCACTTTGGGGAGAAACTGGGGACGAGTCCTCAATTCTGCCCTATCCATATGGAAAATCAGATAAGTGCATTTACAGGACAAAGCCGCCAATTCTGAAACACGCCTGGCCGAAGCCAAGGCCAACAACATGACCACTTTCCACGTGAGATATTTTAAATCCACGGTTTTCAGTGGCTCAAACCAATGTGACTTTAGGAAATCCAACACCACGTTGAGATCCCAAGGTGCCACTGGAGGCACAAAAGGGGGCTGAATATGCAGCACTCCCTTAACAAAAGTCTGAACTTCAGGTAGTGAAGCCAATTCTCTCTGGAAGAAAATCGATAGAGCCGAAATCTGGACCTTAATGGAACCCAATTTAAGGCCCATAGTCACCCCTGACTGTAGGAAGTGCAGGAACCGGCCCAGCTGAAATTCTTCCGTTGGGGCCTTCCTGGCCTCACACCACGCAACATATTTTCGCCATATGCGGTGATAATGGTTCGCGGTTACTTCTTTCCTAGCTTTTATCAGCGTAGGAATGACTTCCTCCGGAATGCCCTTTTCCTTCAGGATCCGGTGTTCAACCGCCATGCCGTCAAACGCAGCCGCGGTAAGTCTTGGTACAGACAGGGCCCCTGCTGCAGCAGGTCCTGTCTGAGCGGTAGAGGCCATGGGTCCTCTGACATCATTTCTTGAAGTTCCGGATACCACGCTCTTCTTGGCCAATCCGGAACAATGAGTATAGTTCTTACTCCTCTTCTCCTTATTATCCTCAGTACCTTTGGTATTAGAGGAAGAGGAGGGAACACATAAACCGATCGGTACACCCACGGTGTTACCAGAGCGTCCACAGCTATCGCCTGCGGGTCTCTTGACCTGGCGCAATATTTTTCTAGCTTTTTGTTTAGGCGGGACGCCATCATGTCCACCTGTGGTTTTTCCCACTGGTTTACAATCATTTGAAAGACTTCTGGATGAAGTCCCCACTCTCCCGGGTGGAGGTCGTGCCTGCTGAGGAAGTCTGCTTCCCAGTTGTCCACTCCCGGAATGAACACTGCTGACAGTGCTAAGACGTGATTTTCCGCCCATCGGAGAATCCTTGTGGCTTCTGCCATCGCCGTCCTGCTTCTCGTGCCGCCCTGTCGATTTACATGGGCGACTGCCGTGATGTTGTCTGACTGGATCAGTACCGGCTGGTTTTGAAGCAGGGGTTTTGCCTGACTTAGGGCATTGTAAATGGCCCTTAGTTCCAGAATATTTATGTGCAGGGAAGTCTCCTGACTTGACCATAGTCCTTGGAAGTTTCTTCCCTGTGTGACTGCTCCCCAGCCTCGAAAGCTGGCATCCGTGGTCACCAGGACCCAGTCCTGTATGCCGAATCTGCGGCCCTCTTGAAGATGAGCACTCTGCAGCCACCACAGCAGAGACACCCTTGTCCTTGGAGACAGGGTTATCAGACGATGCATCTGAAGATGCGATCCGGACCACTTGTCCAACAGGTCCCACTGAAAGGTTCTTGCATGAAACCTGCCGAATGGAATCGCTTCGTAGGAAGCTACCATTTTTCCCAGGATCCGCGTGCAGTGATGCACCGACACATGTTTTGGTTTTAGGAGGCTTCTGACTAGAGATGACAGCTCCTTGGCCTTCTCCTCCGGGAGAAACACTTTTCTCTGTTCTGTGTCCAGAACCATCCCTAGGAACAGCAGGCGTGTCGTAGGGACCAGCTGTGACTTTGGAATGTTTAGAATCCAGCCGTGCTGTTGTAGCACTTCCTGAGATAGTGCTACCCCTACCAACAACTGCTCTCTGGACCTCGCCTTTATCAGGAGATCGTCCAAGTACGGGATAATTAAAACTCCCTTCCTTCGAAGGAGTATCATCATTTCCGCCATTACCTTGGTAAAGACCCTCGGAGCCGTGGAGAGACCGAACGGCAACGTCTGGAATTGGTAATGACAATCTTGTACCACAAACCTGAGGTACTCCTGGTGAGGATGGTAAATGGGGACATGTAGGTAAGCATCCTTGATGTCCAGCGATACCATGTAATCTCCCTCGTCCAGGCTTGCAATAACCGCCCTGAGCGATTCCATCTTGAACTTGCATTTTTTGATATATGTGTTCAAGGATTTCAAATTTAAAATGGGTCTCACCGAACCATCCGGTTTCGGTACCACAAACATTGTGGAATAGTAACCCCTTCCTTGTTGAAGTAGGGGCACCTTTACTATCACTTGTTGTGAATACAGCTTTTGAATTGCCTGTAACACTGCCTCCCTGCCTGAGGGAGTGGTTGGCAAGGCAGATTTGAGGAAACGGCGGGGGGGGAGACGTCTCGAATTCCAGTTTGTACCCCTGATATACTATTTGAAGGATCCAGGGATCCACCCGTGAGCGAGACCACTGATTGCTGAAATGCTTGAGACGGGCCCCCACCGTACCTGGCTCTGCCTGTGGAGCCCCAGCGTCATGCTGTGGACTTAGAGGAAGCAGGGGAGGACTTTTGCTCCTGGGAACTGGCTGTATGCTGCAGCTTTTTCCCTCTACCTCTGCCTCTGGGCAGAAAGGACGCGCCTTTAACCCGCTTGCCCCTATTGGGCCGAAAGGACTGTACCTGATAATACGGTGCTTTCTTTGGTTGTGAGGGAACATGGGGCAAAAATGTAGACTTCCCAGCTGTTGCTGTGGAAACGAGGTCCGAGAGACCATCCCCGAACAATTCCTCACCCTTATAAGGCAGAACTTCCATGTGTCGTTTGGAATCTGCATCACCTGTCCACTGCCGAGTCCATAACCCTCTCCTGGCAGAAATGGACATTGCACTAATTTTGGATGCCAGCCGGCAAATATCCCTCTGTGCATCCCTCATGTATAAAAGTGCGTCTTTTATATGCTCTACGTTCAGCAAAATAGTGTCCCTGTCTAGGGTATCTATATTTTCTGACAGGGAATCTGACCACGCAGCAGCAGCGCTACACATCCAGGCTGAAGCTATAGCCGGTCTCAGTATCACACCTGTGTGTGTATATATAGATTTCAGGATAGCCTCCTGCTTTCTATCAGCAGATTCCTTCAGGGCGGCCGTATCTGGAGACGGTAGTGCCACCTTCTTTGACAAGCGTGTGAGCGCTTTATCCACCCTAGGGGATGTTTCCCAGCGTGATCTATCCTCTGGCGGGAAAGGGTACGCCATTAGTAACCTCTTAGAAATTACCATCTTTTTATCAGGGGAAGCCCACGCTTCTTCACACACTTCATTTAACTCTTCAGATGGAGGAAAAGCTACTGGTAGTTTTTTCTCTCCAAACATTATACCCTTTTTTGTGGTACCGGGGTTAACATCAGAAATGTGCAACACATTTTTCATTGCCTCAATCATGTAACGTGTGGCCCTACTGGAAGTTACATTAGTCTCTTCGTCGTTGACACTGGAGTCAGTATCCGTGTCGACATCTGTGTCAACCATCTGAGGTAGCGGGCGTTTTAGAGCCCCTGATGGTTTTTGAGACGCCTGGGCAGGCACAGGCTGAGAAGCCGGCTGTCCCACATTAGGTATGTCGTCAAACCTTTTATGTAAGGAGTCGACACTATCACGTAATTCCTTCCACAGCACCATCCACTCAGGTGTCGACCCCGCAGGGGGTGACATCACATTTACAGGCATCTGCTCCGCCTCCACATAAGCCTCCTCATCAAACATGTCGACACAGCCGTACCGACACACCGCAAACACACAGGGAATGCTCTGACAGAGGACAGGACCCCACAAAGCCCTTTGGGGAGACAGAGAGAGAGTATGCCAGCACACACCAGAGCGCTATATAACACTGGGATCCCACTATCAATGAGTGTTTTCCCTATAGCTGCTTTTTTATATATATAACATATATATATATCTATACTGCGCCTAAATTTAGTGCCCCCCCCCTCTCTTTTTTACCCTTCTGTAGTATTCTCAGACTGCAGGGGAGAGCCAGGGAGCTTCCTTCCAGCGGAACTGTGAGGGAAAAATGGCGCCAGTGTGCTGAGGGAGAAGCCCCGCCCCCTTTTCGGCTGACTTTCTCCCGCTTTTTCTGTGATACTGGCAGGGGTAATTTTACATCTATATAGCCTCTGGGACTATATATGATGTATATTTTGCCAGCCAAGGTGTTATTTATTGCCCTCAGGGCGCCCCCCCCCCAGCGCCCTGCACCCATCAGTGACCGAAGTATGAGGTGTACATGAGGAGCAATGGCGCACAGCTGCAGTGCTGTGCGCTACCTTGGTGAAGACTGAAGTCTTCTGCCGCCGATTTTCCGGACCTTCTTCGTGCTTCTGGCTCTGTAAGGGGGACGGCGGCGCGGCTCCGGGAACGAACACCAAGGTCGGGTCCTGCGGTCGATCCCTCTGGAGCTAATGGTGTCCAGTAGCCTAAGAAGCCCAAACTACCACCTGTTAGGTAGGTTCGCTTCTTCTCCCCTTAGTCCCTCGCTGCAGTGAGTCTGTTGCCAGCAGATCTCACTGAAAATAAAAAACCTAAATATACTTTCTTTCTAGGTGCTCAGGAGAGCCCCTAGTGTGCATCCAGCTCGGCCGGGCACAAGAATCTAACTGAGGTCTGGAGGAGGGTCTTAGTGGGAGGAGCCAGTGCACACCAGTAGTCTAAAAGCTTTCTTTATAGTTGTGCCCAGTCTCCTGCGGAGCCGCTAATCCCCATGGTCCTTACGGAGTCCCCAGCATCCACTTAGGACGTTAGAGAAATTAAAATGACAATAATATGAAAGGTATGTACTCACATTTACATAGAAACAGTATCTGGAAACTCCTTCCCATGCTGAAGCAGTCTGTTATAATGCTTGGTCTCTTCTTCCATTTTTATGGTGGACCAGTGTGAGTGAGGAGGAGGAGGAGGAGGGGGGGGGGGGGGGGTGTTGAAGAAGGGGGGCGGGGGGGTCGCCAGGGGGGCGGGGCATTTAGAGCTCTGAGGGGAGGGAGAAGATGAAAGGGAAGCTGAGGAGAAAGGAGGAAGCTGATGGGAGAGGGGAGGGACATGCTGTACTAAGCAGGAGGGGTGAGCAGATGGCTAATAGAACGAGATTGGTCAGCAGGGAGGGAAGGAGGACCCACAGGAAGTAAACACTGTATCCTCTGCTGACTTCACGCTGGATGAGCTGTGTGTGCAGGGGGAAGTGAGCCCTGGAGCAGCTTATGACCCTGCGTCTTTCACAGTGAGTGGAACAGTATGCCCGATGTTTGCCCACTTGGGGGGGAAGGGGGGCATCTGAAGGACAGTGCTGGCCGCAACCTGACCCAGACAGCTGCAGGGACATTGGCAGAGACACGGGAGAAGCGGGGATGGGGGAACAGGAGCACAGAGATCTGTGCACCTGTCAGACAGAGAATCCAGAGAGGGTTGTGGTAATGGTAGGGCCGCCCCCGCTCACTGTCCAATCACATCTGTTTCTGTGACAGGGGCGTGCTTTCATATGAGCTGACAGCACGCCCCTGTCACAGAGGCACTGCGCTTAGGTGCCGCTTACAGGGGTTTTTGGAATGGGTTTTTGATGCCCGATGCTTGGCCCCGCCCCCCGCTTCCGGCTCATTCACTGTGAGATCGGGAGGCACCAAGAGGGGTGCCTCCAACACATGTTTTATACATCGTAAAAAAATAATAATAATAATAATAATAATAATATAAAGGCAAAAGGATTGATTATTAAAATAATACTAAGAAGATATTCTGTGTTATAAGTATCTTCTTAGTATTATTTTCTCTAACGTCCTAAGTGGATGCTGGGGACTCCGTCAGGACCATGGGGAATAGCGGCTCCGCAGGAGACAGGGCACAAAAATAAAGCTTTAGGATTAGGTGGTGTGTACTGGCTCCTCCCCCTATGACCCTCCTCCAAGCCTCAGTTAGGTTTTTGTGCCCGTCCGAGCAGGGTGCAATCTAGGTGGCTCTCCTAAAGAGCTGCTTAGAAAAAGTTTTTAGGTTTTTTATCTTCAGTGAGTCCTGCTGGCAACAGGCTCACTGCATCGAGGGACTTAGGGGAGAGAATTTCAACTCACCTGCGTGCAGGATGGATTGGATTCTTAGGCTACTGGACACCATTAGCTGCAGAGGGAGTCGGAACACAGGTCTCACCCTGGGGTTCGTCCCGGAGCCGCGCCGCCGACCCCCCTTACAGATGCTGAAGATTGAAGGTCCGGAAACAGGCGGCAGAAGGCTCTTCAGTCTTCATGAAGGTAGCGCACAGCACTGCAGCTGTGCGCCATTGTTGTCACACACTTCACACCAAGCGGTCACGGAGGGTGCAGGGCGCTGCTGGGGGCGCCCTGGGCAGCAATATTTAATACCTTTATGGCAAAAGAATACATCACATATAGCCATTGAGGCTATATGTATGTATTTAACCCATGCCAGTTATCTAAAACTACGGGAGAAAAGCCCGCCGAAATAGGGGGCGGAGCTTATTCTCCTCAGCACACAGCGCCATTTTCCTGCTCAGCTCCGCTGTGAGGAAGGCTCCCAGGACTCTCCCCTGCACTGCACTACAGAAACAGGGTAAAACAGAGAGGGGGGGCATTTTTTTGGCGATATTTTGATATATTTAAGCTGCTATAAAGAACAACACTTATATAAGGTTGTTCCCATATATATTATAGCGCTTGGGTGTGTGCTGGCAATCTCTCCCTCTGTCTCCCCAAAGGGCTAGTGGGGTCCTGTCTTCGATAAGAGCATTCCCTGTGTGTCTGCTGTGTGTCGGTACGTGTGTGTCGACATGTATGAGGACGATGTTGGTGTGGAGGCAGAGCAATTGCCGATAATGGTGATGTCACCCCCCAGGGAGTCGACACCGGAATGGATGGCTTTGTTTATGGAATTACGTGATAATGTCAGCACATTACAAAAATCAGTTGACGACATGAGACGGCCGGCAAACCAGTTAGTACCTGCCCAGGCGTCTCAGACACCGTCAGGGGCTGTAAAGCGCCCTTTACCTCAGTCGGTCGACACAGACCCAGACACAGACACTGAATCTAGTGTCGACGGTGATGAAAGAAACGTATTTTCAAGTAGGGCCACACGTTATATGATCACGGCAATGAAGGAGGCTTTGCATATCTCTGATACTGCAAGTACCACAAAAAGGGGTATTATGTGGGGGGTGAAAAAACTACCTGTAGTTTTTCCTGAATCAGAGGAATTAAATGATGTATGTGATGAAGCGTGGGTTAACCCAGATAGAAAAATGCTAATTTCAAAAAAGTTATTAGCATTATACCCTTTCCCGCCAGAGGTTAGGGCGCGCTGGGAAACACCCCCTAGGGTGGATAAGGCGCTCACACGCTTATCAAAACAAGTGGCATTACCGTCTCCTGATACGGCCGCCCTCAGGGATCCAGCTGATAGGAGAATGGAAACTACCCTAAAAAGTATATACACACATACTGGTGTTATACTGCGACCAGCCATCGCCTCAGCCTGGATGTGCAGTGCTGGGGTCGTCTGGTTGGATTCCCTGACTGAAAATATTGATACCCTGGATAGGGACAGTATTTTATTGACTATAGAGCAATTAAAGGATGCTTTCCTTTATATGCGAGATGCTCAGAGAGATATTTGCACTCTGGCATCGAGAGTAAATGCGATGTCCATATCTGCCAGAAGGAGTTTATGGACGCGACAGTGGTCAGGTGATGCGGATTCCAAACGACATATGGAAGTATTGCCGTATAAAGGGGAGGAATTATTTGGCGTCGGTCTATTGGATCTGGTGGCCACGGCAACTGCCGGAAAATCCACCTTTTTACCTCAGTCCCCCTCCCAACAGAAAAAGACACCGTCTTTTCAGCCGCAGTCCTTTCGGTCCTATAAGAACAAGCGGACAAAAGGACAGTCATATCTGCCTCGGGGCAGAGGAAGGGGTAAGAGAGGGCAGCAAGCAGCCCCTGCCCAGGAACAGAAGCCCTCCCAGGGTTCTGCAAAGCCCTCAGCATGACGCTGGGGCCTTACAAGCGGACTCAGGAGCGGTGGGGGGTCGACTCAAGAATTTCAGCGCACAGTGGGCTTGCTCACAGGTGGACCCCTGGATTCTGCAGGTAGTATCTCAGGGTTACAGGTTGGAATTCGAGAAGTCTCCCCCTCGCCGGTTCCTAAAGTCTGCTTTGCCAACGTCTCCCTCAGACAGGGCGACGGTATTGGAAGCCATTCACAAGCTGTTTTCTCAGCAGGTGATAGTCAAGGTACCCCTCCTACAACAGGGAAAGGGGTATTACTCCACGCTATTTGTGGTACCGAAGCCGGACGGCTCGGTAAGACCTATTCTAAATCTGAAATCTTTGAACCTGTACATACAAAAATTCAAGTTCAAGATGGAGTCACTCAGAGCAGTGATAGCGAATCTGGAAGAAGGGGACTTTATGGTGTCCCTGGACATAAAGGATGCTTACCTACATGTCCCAATTTGCCCTTCACATCAAGGGTACCTCAGGTTCGTGGTGCAAAACTGTCATTATCAGTTTCAGACGCTGCCGTTTGGATTGTCCACGGCACCTCGGGTCTTTACCAAGGTAATGGCCGAAATGATGATTCTTCTGCGAAGAAGAGGCGTATTAATTATCCCTTACTTGGACGATCTCCTGATAAGGGCAAGGTCCAGAGAACAGCTGGAGGACGGAGTAGCACTAACCCAACTAGTGCTGCAACAACACGGGTGGATTCTGAATTTTCCAAAATCTCAGTTGACCCCGACGACACGTCTGCTGTTCCTGGGAATGATTCTGGACACGGTTCAGAAAAAGGTGTTTCTTCCGGAGGAGAAAGCCAGGGAGTTATCCGAACTTGTCAGGAACCTCCTAAAACCAGGGAAAGTGTCTGTGCATCAATGCACAAGAGTCCTGGGAAAGATGGTGGCTTCTTACGAAGCGATTCCATTCGGCAGATTCCACGCACGAACTTTTCAGTGGGATCTGCTGGACAAATGGTCCGGATCGCATCTGCAGATGCATCAGCGGATAACCTTATCGCCACGGACAAGGGTGTCTCTTCTGTGGTGGTTGCAGAGTGCTCATCTGTTAGAGGGCCGCAGATTCGGCATACAGGACTGGGTCCTGGTGACCACGGATGCCAGTCTGAGAGGCTGGGGAGCGGTCACACAGGGAAGAAACTTCCAGGGAGTATGGTCAAGCCTGGAGATGTCTCTTCACATAAATATACTGGAGCTAAGAGCGATTTACAATGCTCTAAGTCTGGCAAAACCCCTGCTTCAGGGTCAGCCGGTGTTGATCCAGTCGGACAACATCACGGCAGTCGCCCACGTAAACAGACAGGGCGGCACAAGAAGCAGGACAGCAATGGCAGAAGCTGCAAGGATTCTTCGCTGGGCGGAAGATCATGTGATAGCACTGTCAGCAGTATTCATTCCGGGAGTGGACAACTGGGAAGCAGACTTCCTCAGCAGACACGATCTACACCCGGGAGAGTGGGGACTTCATCCAGAAGTCTTCCACATGATTGTGAACCGTTGGGAAAAACCAATGGTGGATATGATGGCGTCCCGCCTCAACAAAAAACTGGACAGGTATTGCGCCAGGTCAAGAGACCCTCAGGCAATAGCTGTGGACGCTCTGGTAACACCGTGGGTGTTCCAGTCAGTGTACGTGTTCCCTCCTCTGCCTCTCATACCAAAGGTACTGAGAATTATACGGCAAAAGGGAGTAAGAACGATACTAGTGGCTCCGGATTGGCCAAGAAGAACTTGGTACCCGGAACTTCAAGAGATGCTCACGGAGGATCCGTGGCCTCTACCTCTAAGACCGGACCTGCTTCAGCAGGGACCGTGTCTATTCCAAGACTTACCGCGGCTGCGTTTGACGGCATGGCGGTTGAACGCCGAATTCTAAGGGAAAAAGGCATTCCGGAAGAGGTCATTCCTACACTGGTAAAAGCCAGGAAGGAGGTGACTGCACAACATTATCACCGCATTTGGAGAAAATATGTTGCGTGGTGTGAGGCCAGGAAGGCCCCCACGGAGGAATTTCAACTGGGTCGATTCCTACATTTCCTGCAAACAGGATTGTCTATGGGCCTCAAATTGGGGTCCATTAAGGTTCAAATTTCGGCCCTGTCGATTTTCTTCCAGAAAGAATTGGCTTCAGTTCCTGAAGTCCAGACTTTTGTAAAAGGAGTACTACATATACAGCCCCCGGTTGTGCCCCCAGTGGCACCGTGGGATCTTAATGTAGTCTTGGATTTTCTCAAATCCCATTGGTTTGAGCCGCTCAAATCGGTGGAGTTGAAGTATCTTACATGGAAAGTAACCATGCTACTGGCCCTGGCATCAGCCAGGAGAGTATCAGAATTGGCGGCTTTATCATATAAGAGCCCATATCTGATTTTCCATACGGACAGGGCAGAACTGCGGACACGTCCTCATTTTCTGCCTAAGGTGGTGTCAGCGTTTCACCTGAACCAGCCTATTGTGGTGCCTGCGGCTACTAACGATTTGGAGGATTCCAAGTTGTTGGACGTGGTCCGGGCATTGAAAATATATATTTCAAGAACGGCGGGAGTCAGAAAGTCTGACTCACTGTTTATATTGTATGCACCCAACAAGGGTGCTCCTGCTTCTAAGCAGACGATTGCTCGTTGGATTTGTAGCACAATTCAACTTGCACATTCTGTGGCAGGCTTGCCACAACCTAAATCTGTCAAGGCCCATTCCACAAGGAAAGTGGGCTCATCCTGGGCGGCTGCCCGGGGGGTCTCGGCATTACAACACTGCCGAGCTGCTACTTGGTCAGGGGCAAACACATTTGCAAAATTCTACAAATTTGATACCCTGGCTGAGGAGGACCTTGAGTTCTCTCATTTGGTGCTGCAGAGTCATCCGCACTCTCCCGCCCGTTTGGGAGCTTTGGTATAATCCCCATGGTCCTGACGGAGTCCCCAGCATCCACTTAGGACGTTAGAGAAAATAAGAATTTACTTACCGATAATTCTATTTCTCGTAGTCCGTAGTGGATGCTGGGCGCCCATCCCAAGTGCGGATTGTCTGCAATACTTGTACATAGTTATTGTTACAAACAAATTCGGGTTGTTATTGTTGTGAGCCGTCTGTTCAGAGGCTCCTACGTTTGTCATACTGTTAACTGGGTTCAGATCACAAGTTATACGGTGTGATTGGTGTGGCTGGTATGAGTCTTACCCGGGATTCAATATCCTTCCTTATTGTGTACGCTCGTCCGGGCACAGTATCCTAACTGAGGCTTGGAGGAGGGTCATAGGGGGAGGAGCCAGTACACACCACCTAATCCTAAAGCTTTATTTTTGTGCCCTGTCTCCTGCGGAGCCGCTATTCCCCATGGTCCTGACGGAGTCCCCAGCATCCACTACGGACTACGAGAAATAGAATTATCGGTAAATAAATTCTTATTTTAATCATTAATGACAGGGGAGGCACTGCCTCCCCTGACTGCACGTCCCTGGTATTGAGATGAGGGAGCTGAGAGGAGGAGATGGGGTAGAGCAGCGGGGAGACGGGGGAGAGCAACGGGGAGACGGGGGAGAGCAGTGGCTACAGCACAGCGTAGCAGGAGGATGGGGCAGCGGGGAGACGGGGTAGAGAGGAGGATGGGCACCGCCGCCGCTCACGGAAGCTCCCACCCGGCTCCAGCAAGTGGTACGTCGCTTGCTGGAGCCGGGTGGACGCTTCCGTGAGCGGCGGCGGTGCCCCATCCTCCTGCTGCGCTGCTCTAGCTGCTGCTCTCCCCCATCTCCTCGCTGCTCTCACCCGTCTCCCCGCTGCTCTCCCCATCTCCTCCTCTCAGCTCCCTCATCTCAATACGACTTTTTTAGTCAGATTGAGATGGTCGGAAATGGGGCCAAAACCTGTTGGATTTGGCCCCGTTTCCGACAGAAGCACATGGATCAGCAGCTATTCCGCTGATCCACGTGCTTTCCGACAGGATTCTGACAAGTTGGATTTCACAACTTGTCGGAAAAAATTAGGCCGGATTGAGTAGGTCGGAACCCCTTTCCGACAAGACGGCAGTTTCTGACTCTAATTGAATACGGCCCTATGTGTGCAATGGGAGTGGGCTGTAGTTGTGATGAGGTTGTATAATCAGCTAATCTATTTCAGCTCTTTATTGGGTGGCTTTACACTCTCTCCCTTTTGTTCTATGTTATGATCTACTACCGTTGCAGCAGTACTACACTGTGATCTAAAGTCCTTGGAGTGACATCTCCTTTCTTCTCCATCAGCCTGCTGAAGTATCTCCCCAGGATTATGACCTGGCATAATACTATGGAACTGACAATACATTGAGGGATTCTTTGCCTCTGCTCATGCCCTTATCTAATTCTGAGAATACCTCAATACTAATACAACTTGCCCCATTGGGGTGGCAGAGGCTGAGCATGCAAACCAACATTGCTGATCTAAGCCAAGCTCCTTGCTGCAGTCTTGATTCACTGGCTGGGTACTGACTGGTGCTTTCAGCTTATTTAGGCTGATTGTTTCTGTAGCTCTGGATTTGAGAAGCTGCGTTCTGAGTCTTAAGCCCAGAAAAAGATAGTATCTTCTTACATATTGCTGTCTACTATTTGTGATTGCCACCTAGCTACAGTGAGTTGTTCTGCAAAGAAAGCAATAATAGCGGAAAATAAAAATTAGAGGGGACAGAACGTCCGAACGAGAACAATAATCTTTTCATATGTATCAAGGAAATGTTCTTTCTTCCTTGTCTTGTTACTAAAATACTTTTTTGTAAGTCTAGACTGTTTAAGAGTAAAGTTTGCACTGTGTCCCATACACTGACTATGGGGGGTATTCAATGCTTGTCGGTGTTAGCGCCGGGAGGCGCGTGTCCCGGCCATTGCCGAGGAGCCAGGACGCCGCACCTCCCGCTGACCCCCGCCCGGCGCCTAGCAACAGGTGTACCCCGGGCGCAAAGTCTCCTGGCCCCATCCGGTGCCTAGCAACAGGCAGACGCCGTGCGCTGTGAGCCGCCG
Source organism: Pseudophryne corroboree (assembly GCF_028390025.1). NCBI lineage: Eukaryota > Metazoa > Chordata > Amphibia > Anura > Myobatrachidae > Pseudophryne > Pseudophryne corroboree. The sequence continues at coordinate 481,169,425 of NC_086444.1, forward strand.
GATCCCTAGCAATGGGGATGCTGGAGGCAGACGGCATTCCCTGTTGCTGGTAGACTAAGTACCCAGCTGTGTATAAGGACGTGCAGCAGGACAGCTGCACGATATTTTCAACTAAGGAGTTTCTTCTGTGATTGGTACAGCACCATTTATATTCTCTTCCTGGTCACTACAAAGACGCTGGTGATAGTTCTCACTTCTGTGTGACCCTGTCAGCTCGTTGGAGATCCTGTCTGTGTTGTGCTGTGACCTGGAGACTTTGACTGATTGATTCTTGACCAGATCTTGCCAGCCGGTGTTCAGGTTTTCGTGGAGTATCCACGCTAACAGTTCTTTGTTTATATTTATATCTTTAACATCCCTGAGCATTGTTGCTCTCACTGTTTATTTGCTTATAACATCTATGACCATTGTTGTTCTCATTATCACTTGTGCATTGGTGTTGCAGGGTTAGTTAGGTTCCCCCTTACTCACTCGCAGTCTCGGGTTGTGCCTTGTCACTTAATAAGATCGGGGGGCATCGAAGTTTGGGTGGACCTAATTCGCCCATTTAAACGCGGCTGCCATGGGCAGAAGAACACTAGCACCACAGGCACCATCCGACTACTAAGAGGGGTAACAGAGTTAGAGGTAGAGCACGAGATGCTGCAGACATCAATTCTAGCTTAACCTGTGAGTACTGGAACTTCCCAGTTGTTGCATACTCCCCTGAGTTCCAGGTACTCATCCATAACAGTATTACCAGCCTAAAAACCATAGCTCCATGGGTCGTTTGTCTCCGGATGGAGCCAACACAAAATCCGGCTCAGATTCTGGTGGGCCAGATCCAGGGTTTGACCCAGCAGCTAAGGGATCTTACTCTTTGAGTGGACACTCAGGAGGAAACTCGTAGGACCCAGACTGTCTCATTATCTGCTCCCAGGGAGCCTAAGCTAAACCTCCCAGATAGGTTTTCTGGAGACCGTAAACAGTTTGTGAACTTCCGGGAAAGTTGCAAGCTGTATTTCAAGCTCAGGCCTTTCTCTTCGGGCACTGAGACACAGCGAGTAGGATCATAATTTCCCAGTTACAAGGTGACCCACAGTCTTGGGCCTTTGGCCTTTCAGCAGATCGCCCTAGTCTGCTTTCCATGGATAACTTCTTTAAAGCCTTAGGTGTTCTCTATGATGATACAGATCGGGCAGCATCCGCAGAGGCCCATCTTTGTTCTCCTAAACAAGGGAGAAACTCTGCCAAGGTGTATTGTACCGAATTTTGCAGATGGGCCAATGACCCAGCACTTCGGAGTCAGTTGCGGTTAGGATTAACAGAACAAATCAAGGATTTTCTCATCCAATATCCTTCTCTGGCCACCCTGGATGCACTCATGGAGTTAGCCATCAAAGTAGATAGGCGGCTTCGGGAACGAAGAATGGAGAAGAAGGTCGCCTCACCTACGTCTCATTGGACGGTGCCAGAGGTTGTAGGGGATATGGAGGAACCCATGCAAATTGGGGATGTTTAATGCCTCAAGCGAAGGTGAGATGTCGCACTCTTGGACTGTGTCTCTATTGTGGGACCAAGGGACATCTGGCGAATATTTGTCCACAGAAGGCGGAAAACTAGTAGACCCAATAAAGTTTTGGAGAGTCTTTTTGGGTCTCTGTTCAATCTCCCCAAATAATTTGTTGTTGTTACCCGTGAGAATAACAACCCTTTCTAGTCCTAGTGAGGTTACTGCTTTTGTTGATTCCAGGGCTGCCGGAAGTTTTATGGACTTGAAATTTGCTCTTGCCAGAGGAATTCCTACGGAAACTCTTTGCTCACCAATTTCCATTTGTGGATTGGATGGTAGTCCTCACCAAAATGGGCGGGTCAGTACCCGGACTCCAGTCCTCCAGTGTTTTGTCGGAATGGTCCATTGTGAAGAGTTATCCTTTTTTCTGTAACATTGTCCCCTAACTCCAATTGTTCTGGGCCTGCCTTGGCTTAAGATTCATAATCCAGTATTCAACTTGAGTACTGGAGATCTGGTTTCTTGAGGCACAGAATGTCCAATCAAATGCCTGACCATGTTGGTTCGCTCAGCACTTCCTGTCCCTGAAGGGTTGCCAACCCAGTACATATCTTTTACGGACGTTTTCTCCAAACAACAAGCTGAATCTCTGCCTCCTCACCATCCTTATGATTGTGCAATCAATCTCATACCTGAAGCTAGACTCCCCAAGGGCCGCCTTTACGCTCTGTCTTTGCCCGAGATGAAAGCTATGAAGGAATATATCCAGGAGAGTTTAGAAAAAGGCTTCATCAGGCTTTCTAAGTCACCGGTAGGAGTCATTTTTTTCTTTGTCAGTAAAAAGGATGGCTCTTTACGGCCATGTATTTACTACAGGGGACTGAATAAGATTACAATCAAAAATTCATACCCATTACCCCTGATCACTGTCTTATTTGATCAGCTCAGAAGTGCTACAATATTTTCCAAAATCGATTTACGAGGGGCATATATTCTCATTCGGATCCGTCAGGGAGATGAATGGAAGACCGCATTCAATACTAATTAGGGTCACTATGAGTACTTGGTTATGCCTTTTGGACTCTCCAACACTCCTGCCGTCTTCCAGGATCTTATAAATTATGTTCTTTGGGATTTCCTTGGAAAATTCGTGGTCGTCTATCTCAATGATATTCTGATCTACTCTGTCACACTTAAAGAACATCGAGCTCATGTAAAAGCGGTCCTCATCAAATTAAGGGAGAATCATCTGTATGCAAAATTGGAAAAAATGTGAATTTGAGGTTGAGAAGGTGGCCTTCCTAGGACACATCATCACCTCCAAGGAGTTTTCTATGGATCCTAAGAAACTTAAGGCAATTGTGGAATGGGTGCGTCCTTCCAATCTAAAAGTTACTCAACGTTTCCTTGGTTTTGCAAACTATTACAGAAGATTCATTGACTCTTTTTCCTCAATTGTTGCTCCAATTGTGAGCCTGACCAAGAAAGGTGCAGATCCTACTCATTGGCTACCACAGGCGGTAAAGGCTTTTGAGGACCTCAAAAAAGCATTTATTTCTGCTCCTGTTAATCGGCATCCCGATCCAAATCTACCTTTCTTTGTAGAAGCAGATACCTCCGAAGTACGCGTTGGAGCTATCCTGTCGCAAGAGGATCCACTCTGTCATAAGCTCCATCCCTGTGTCTTTTCCTCTTGAAAATTGTCTCCTGCTGAAGTCAACTATGACATAGGGAATTGAGAGCTTCTAGCAGTCAAATGTGCTTTGGAAGAATGGAGACACTGGCTGGAGGGAGCAAGGCATACAATAACCGTTTTCACAGACCACAAAAATTAGTCTACCTTGAATCTGCTAAAAGATTAAAATCATCGACAAGCCAGATGGGCACTGTTTTTTTGCCAGGTTCAATTTCATTATTACCTATAGGCCTGGCTCTAAAAACATCAAAGCTGACACTTTATCCCGAAGTTTTCTGTCTTGTCATGAAGTCTCTAAGCATCCAGAGCCGATTCTTTCCCCAGGGTGTATCCTTACTGGCCTAACCATGAATCTTGTCTCTCAAGTCCAGTCAGCACAGATGCAGGCCCCATCTGAGACTCCTTCAAGACGCCTGTTTGTTCCAGAGAAACTCAGATCAGCTGTGTTATCTGAGTTCCATGACAACAAGACTTAAGGACATCCAGGGGTTAATAAGACTTTACATCTTCTCTCAAGCTCTGTATGTTGGTCAACTATTAAGGCAGATGTTCAAGAGTTTGTTAGGGCCTATCATGTCTGTGCCAAAAACAAGTCTCCTCATGTTCTTCCTTCTGGACAATTACTTCCTCTGTCAGTATCCTCCAAGCCATAGACCCATTTGTCAATGGATTTTATTGTAGATTTACCATGATCTTCCAAATGTTCGGTCATCTGGGTGGTGGTTGGCCGTTTCAGTAAAATGGCTCATTTCATTCCTCTGTCTAAATTGCCTAATGCTAAGGATCTTGCTTCTTTATTCATTCAGCACATATTCCATATTCATGGCCTACCACCTGACATTGTCTCGGATAGAGGCTCTCAATTCATAGCCCATTTCTGGAGATCTTTCTGTGCGGAACTAGGAATCAATATCAGTCTAACATCAGGATATCACCCACAGTCCAATGGCCAGACAGAACGGGTTAATCAATCTTTGGAGCAATATCTACGATGTTATATCTCTAAATGCCAGGATGATTGGGTTGACTATCTACCCTTTGCAGAGTTTGCATATAATAATTCTGAACATTCTTCAACTTCCATGTCTCCTTTCTTCTGTGTTTTGGGTATTCATCCTAAATTCAATACTTTCACTCCATCATGACTGTCTAGTTCTTCTTCTTTTTCTCCCGTATCTCGCCTTAGGAGGATTTGGAGGAAAGTACATCAAGCCTTGGAGGATGCAGCAGTCCGGTCTAAGAGATTTGCTAACAGATTTCGGAAACCTTGTTCTTTTAAAGTAGGAGACATGGTATGGTTATCTGCCTGAAACATCAAGCTCCGCCAGAGATCTCAAAAATTGGGTCCCCGTTACATTGGACCATTTCAAATCATCCAGAAAATCAATCCTGTTGCTTTTCGTCTGCAATTACACAGGTCTTTGAGAATCAATAATCCCTTCCATTGTTCTTTATTTAAATTGGCTTTTGTTTCTAAGAAATTTAAAGTAAGAGGTTTCAGGAGACCTTCTCCAGTCTTGATTCAAGGACATCAAGAATTTGTTGTTGAGAAAATTCTGGACTCCATGTTTGTACAGGGTCAAGTACATTTTTTAGTTAATTGGAAAGGATACGGTCCTGAAGAGAGAACTTGGGTGCCTGGGAAGTTCCTTCATGCTCCTGAATTAAAGAAAGGATTTTTCAAGAAATATCCCCAGTAGCCTGGATCTAGGGGTTTCTTAACCCCTCATCAAGGAGGGGTACTGTTAGTGCCAGGAGGTGTGTGTCCCGGCCGCTGCCGCTGACCCCCGTCTGGCGCCTAGCAACAGGCGGATGCTGGGTGCAAGGTTTTCTGGTCCCCGCCCAGCCCCTAGCAACAGGCAGACGCTGGGTGCAAATTCTCCTGCTCCCGCCCGGCACCTAGCAACAGGCAGATGCCAGGCGCTTTGAGCCACCGGATCCCTAGCAACGGGGACGCCAGAGGCAGACGGCATTCCCCGTTGCTTGGTGACTAAGTACCCAGCTGTGTACAAGGACGTGCAGCAGGACAGCTGCACGATATTTGCAATAAAGGAGTTTCTTCTGTGATTGGTGCAGCGCCATTTATATTCTCTTCCTGGTCACTACAAAGACGCTGGTGATAGTTCTTACTTCTGTGTGAACCTGTCAGCTTGTTGGAGATCCTGTCTGTGTTGTGCTGTGACCTGGAAACTTAGACTGATCGATTCTTGACCAGATCTTGCCAGCCAGTGTTCAGGTTTTCGTGGAGTATCCACGCTAACAGTTCTTTATTTATATTTATATCTTTAACTTCCCATTGTTGTTCTCATTATCACTTGTGCATTGGTGTTGCAGGGTTAGTTAGGTTCACTCGTAGTCTTGGGTGGTACCTTGTCACTTAAAAAGACCGGGGAGCATCGGAGTTTGGGTGGACCTAATTCGCCCATTCAAACGCAGCTGCTGTGGGCAGAAGAACACTAACAATGCAGGCACCATCCGACCCCTAAGAGGGGTAACAGAGTTTACCTGTGAGTACTGGAACTTCCCCTGAGTTCCAGCTACTCATCCATAACAGTCGGATCCTTTCCGATGGAAAGGATCCGACAATGCATTATTCAATGAGTGGCCAAATCCGACTTTTTTTTAAAGTCATATTGACATTGTCAGAAATGGGGTCAAAACCTGTCGGATTTGGCCTCGGAATCCAACAAAACACGTAGATCCACAGCTAATCTACTGATCCACGTGTTTTCCGACAAGCCGGAATTGCTGACTTGTCGGAAAAAAAGCAGGGGGTTTGAATAGGTCAGAACAGGCCTTCTTTCTGACTACAATTGAATACCCCCTATGAGTATATGCGTGATCCTTTTTTTATTTTCCACTGTTATTAATAATTGTACTTTGTAAATTTGGGACAAACATGTTAAAAATAAAAAATAACATAGAGGAGATAAGATGATTATCTGTATAGTTTATTGGCTACCAAACTGGGCCCTTAAGGATCCAAACAGTTCACATTTTAAAGCTCTCCTCATATAATCACAACTGAAATAATTAGCTCCCCCTGTGGCAATGAGTAATGAGTACACCTGTGTACAGGGACATCGTAATGGGGGGGCAAGGGGGCAGCTCGCTCCCCCCAAACATGAAAGAGGCGCCATCCACCTGGATCCACAATCCCTGCCTGTACATGCCGCCAGCCCTGTGTGTACCGCTCAGCGACTCTGCAAAGCAGGAAGGCGCCGAGCTTGAGAGGAGCTATCCCCACTCTGCAACTCTGCTGTATTCTGCAGCTACTGATAGATGCTGACAGCGCCACTGTCTGTCATACCATTTGACAGACACAGCGCCTGTCAAATGGTATGACAGGAAGCGGCGCTGTCAGCGTCTAGCTCATACTGGCCTCCCAGGGATCAGGATGATTCACTGGTGGGCCCTGGCAGTTTATAACCATGCCCACTCATGCAGGGAGGTGGGGTTTAGCCAGCCAGCAGTCAGCAAGCCCTGTTCATAAAGGAGAACGGCAGGCGTAGCGGGCTAACCTCACACTGCACTGCACAGTCAAGAGGATCCCATCGCCAAGGTCCGGAGGAGCTGGAGCTGGTGAGTGCGGACTTGTGCAGTGTTTACAATCCAGGGAGGATGCACCGCTGAGGGGGTGCTGTAAATAGCAGGAGTCCCTGCAAGGATTGGAGGAGCAGCCTATGATCCTCGTTAGCAGCAGCCTGTTACTGTGGTTATGATCCCCATAACTGTGCTGTGACGCATTTCCTGCTGTGTCTATACATGCAGCAGCAGCATAGATGGAAGAAGGCAGACACATTCATGTCCCCCCCCCCCACCCGTGTCTCCCAGATGTGTAATGGGTGGAGACTGTAGGCAATGAATGAGTGGGATGCACTGTATGTACCTCCTCAGAATAATTGTAGGACTAATGAGTTCCTTTGAGTGACTTGTGGCCAGTGGGAGAAGGTGGCTCAATGAAATGAAGGCTGTGCTCCGCTGAAGTCATACTGTCTCGTCTGTATCAGGGTCCCATTTATCAAAGTATACTGTATTTGTGGCTATATCCCTAAGTCTGGGGGGGGGGGGGTGTTTAACTGCAATTATAAGGTATCTCCTGAACCTGCTGCGATCCCTTGATTGTTGGCCACAGCCACATCCCCCATAGGTTTCTATGGGGGTTTGCAATACTGCCAAATTTACTAATATCCTCTTGCTGACGGAATTCTGGCTGTCGGGATTCTGGCGGCGGTCTTCAGCTTGCGGGGATCCCAACATCTGGTATATCTTACCTATCCCCTGTAATATACTACTGTTCTCTTCCGATGTAACCCAGGTGCATATACTACTGCTCTTTCCCGGTGTAACCCAGGTGCAAATACTACTGCTCTCTCCCCATGTAACCCAGGTGCAAATACCAAATACTACTGCTCTCTCCCCATGTAACCCAGGTGCAAATACTACTGCTCTCTCCCCATGTAACCTAGGTGCAAATACTACTGCTCTCTCCCCATGTAACCCAGGTACCAGTGGCAAATGCAGGATTTTCACGGGGGGTATCCGTACAAGTATGTCAGAGAAGTGCCGGACATATACACATGTACATTAGCATACTTACAAACACACACACATCATACATACACACACTACATGCATACACACACACACACACACACACACACACAAATATACATGTACACAGCATACATACACAGTATACATGAAAACATACATAAACACACAGTATACATACTGTACAAACAGTATACATGCAGACAGTATACATACACACACACATCATACATACATACATACACACACAGTATACATGCACACACATACACATACACAACTATACATGCATACATACATACATACATACATATGTAATACCCTGCTATATGAGGTATTACGTGTGGCACGCTACAGAATATCTACATTTGATTATACAGGCAGATAATTTCCCAGCAGCTCTGGAGGTCAGGGGCAGGTGACATGACCAGTGGCAGTTGGAGGGAGGACAGTTGGTCAGGACACAGTCTGAGGTAGCTGTGAGAGAGGAGGGCATCTCTGGCAGCGGAAAATTCCTGTCAGAAAATGGAGGTGCCACTGAGAGCAGCTGACAGGCAGTGGCTGTGAGAGCCACTCAGTAAAAGTCTATAAACTTCTACTTCTAATTTGCGACTGCTGCAGCGCTGGAAGCAGAGTGGGTGTCTACAGTGAGTACAGTAGAAAGCCTGCTCCCTGTGTCACCTGGCAATCCCTATTTCTCCAGCAGAGTATTACCTTTCAGTTTGCACTTACATAGAACAGCATAACAGCAAAGCAGGGATTAGCAGGATATCCATCTGAGGGTGAGAACTGTCATAATACATTGCACCCTGAATATGCCTTCTAAAGAGAGACTAGTGACTTCTTACCTACTGTACATTGAGAACTAGTGAGAGCAAGGAGAGACTGCTTATACTGTACTTTAAGCCAGATAAGGAAATACAAGGACTTTGCCAGGGATAATTACAAGGGAAACCTACTAGCACATCGTAGTTTCCTATTACACATACTACCGCAATGGATAGTTGGAGAAATTGTCCTAAAATGAAAGAAACAACATGATAGCTTTTTACCTCTGATATTAAACCAGGCATTTATCTAAATGGAGCTATGTAATACATTTACTGCCAACCTATCCAAAAATGTAAATATATATCACAAGGATTCCTTGCTTGTAACAAGAGCTAAAGTGCAGCTGCATTCCTCAGAAAAATGAAACAAAAGTATAGTTGCGATATAGTTTGGAGCTCCTATTCCCAGATATCTGTTGCAATATTTTGTTGTGATATTTAAAGCGCTATTCAAAATATATTTAGGTAAGGGTAAAAGAGGAATTACCAAATGTCCAGAGTTCCTATTAAATAAAGACATTTTAATTTATATTGTTTCAATTAACGTGTTTGGGGAGAACCTCTTGCCTCTCTGCCGGAAAGAAGACTAGATTGTCACACATACATACATACATAGTATACATGGACACATACACAGAGTATACATGCATACATACACACAGCATACACACACACACACACACACACACACACACAACGTACACACACACAGTACACTACATGCACGCAGCATACATACACTACATACATACATACGCACACACATTGTAAACATGCATACACACACACACACAGTATACATGAACACAAACACACCATTAACAGGAAGCACAGCCCTCCCCCCCCATCCATGACACAAACTGCTGCAGTAATCAGGACAGCATGCCGCGTACATCATCCAGCAAGTATAACTTATTATAGCCTACTGGCCCCCCCTTACCCTCCTCCCCTACCTGGCTGCTGCAGAATCACAGAGTTCTGGAGAGTGGAGACAGCCACAGCCACTGCCTGCCCTCACCCAGCTCTGACTGAAGGACCCATGTCGTGCTGCCTGAGAGGAGCTGCATGTCGTCGCTGCAGCTCCTCCTACAGGCAGCCAGCAGCATTGCCATTCTGTGTCAGTTTAAGGATTCGGACGGAGGGAGATGCTGCAACCACGTTACAGATGCAGTTCCTCCATATACAAATTTAAAAAAATCATTTAGTAGTGCTGCCCCGATGGATTAGCGTCCAGGTTTTTTTTTTAGGTACTCGGAAACCCCCCCTACGTGCACGTATGGGTGCATATACTACTGCTCTCTACCCGTGTTACCCAGGCGCATATACTACTGCTCTCTCCCTGTGTAACCCAGGAATATATACTACTGCTCGCTCCTGGTGTAACCCAGGTGCATATACTACTGATCTCTCCTGGTGTAACCCAGGCGCAAATACTTGTTCTCTCCCAGTGTAACCCAGGCGCATATACTACTACTCTCTCCTTGTGTAACGCAGATGCATATAATACTGTTCTATCCTGGTGTAACCCAGACACATATACTACTGTTCTCTCCTGGTGTAACCCAGGAGCATATACTACTGCTCTCTACCGGTGTAACCCAGGTGCATATACTACTGCTCTCTTCCCATGTAACCCAGGTGCATATACTACTGCTCTCTGCCCGTGTAACCCAGGCGCATATACTACTGCTCTCTCCCCATGTAACCCAGGCATATATACTACTGCTCTCTCCTGGTGTAGCCCAGGTGCATATACTACTGTTCTCTCCCAGTGTAACCTAGTAATACATACTACTGCTTTCTCCCGGTGTAACCCAGGCGCATATACTACTGCTCTCTCCTGATGAAACCCAGATGCATATACTACTGTTCTCTCCTGGTGTAACCCAGGAGCATATACTACTGTTCTCTCCTGGTGTAACCCAGGAGCATATACTAGAGATGAGCGGGTTCGGTTCCTCGGAATCCGAACCCCCCCGAACTTCAGCCTTTTTACACGGGTCCGAGGCAGACTCGGATCTTCCCGCCTTGCTCGGCTAACCCGAGCGCGCCCGAACGTCATCATCCCGCTGTCGGATTCTCGCGAGGCTCGTATTCTATCGCGAGACTCGGATTCTATATAAGGAGCCGCGCGTCGCCGCCATTTTCACACGTGCATTGAGATTGATAGGGAGAGGACGTGGCTGGCGTCCTCTCCGTTTATAGTTACTGTTAGTAGTTAGTTGATCTGATTGCTGCTTAGCTTATTGTGGGGAGGATTGGGGAGAGCTGTTAGGAGGAGTACAGTCAGTGCAGAGTTTTGCTAGTTTTTTTTTACTCCGTTCTCTGCCTGAAAAAAATGCTCCATACCATATCTGTGCTCAGCCTCAGTGTGCTACATGATATATCTATGTATATCTGACTGTGCTGAGTGCTCACTGCTCACACAGCTGAATTGTGGGGGAGACTGGGGTGCAGTTATAGCAGGAGTACAGTGCACACTTTTGCTGCCAGTGTGACTGACCAGTGACCACCAGTATATTGTCTGCCTGAAAAAGTTAAACACTCCTGTGGTGTTTTTTTTATTTATTCTATAAACGCATTCTGCTGACAGTGTCCAGCAGGTCCGTCATTCATTATATTATATAAATATTTACCTGCAGTAGCGTTATATTTTTTTTGTTCATCTCTATCATCTCTATATTAGCAGACGCAGTACGGTAGTCCACGGCTGTGGCTACCTCTGTGTCGTCAGTGCTCGTCCATAATTGTATACCTACCTGTGGTGGTTTTTTTTTTTCTATCTTCTTCATACTAGTAGTTTAGGAGTCTGCTGACAGTGTCCAGCAGGTCCGTCATTATATTATATATATACCTGCAGTAGTGATATATATATATTTTTTATATCATCTCTATAATAGCAGACGCAGTACGGTAGTCCACGGCTGTAGCTACCTCTGTGTCGTCAGTGCTCGTCCATAATTGTATACCTACCTGTGGTGGGGTTTTTTTTCTATCTTCTTCATACTAGTAGTTTAGGAGTCTGCTGACAGTGTCCAGCAGGTCCGTCATTATATTATATATACCTGCAGTAGTGATATATATATATATTTTTTATATCATTATCATCTCTATACTAGCAGACGCAGTACGGTAGTCCACGGCTGTGGCTACCTCTGTGTCGTCAGTGCTCATCCATAATTGTATACCTACCTGTGGTGGAGTTTTTTTTTCTATCTTCTTCATACTAGTAGTTTAGGAGTCTGCTGACAGTGTCCAGCAGGTCCGTCATTATATTATATATACCTGCAGTAGTGATATATATATATTTTTTATATAATTATCATCTCTATACTAGCAGACACAGTACGGTAGTCCACGGCTGTAGCTACCTCTGTGTCGTCAGTCACTCGTCATCCATAAGTATACTAGTATCCATCCATCTCCATTGTTTACCTGAGGTGCCTTTTAGTTGTGCCTATTAAAATATGGAGAACAAAAATGTTGAGGTTCCAAAAATAGGGAAAGATCAAGATCCACTTCCACCTCGTGCTGAAGCTGCTGCCACTAGTCATGGCCGAGACAATGAAATTCCATCAACGTCGTCTGCAAAGGCCGATGCCCAATGTCATAGTACAGAGCATGTAAAATCCAAAACACAAAATATCAGTAAAAAAAGGACTCAAAAATCTAAAATAAAATCGTCGGAGGAGAAGCGTAAACTTGCCAATATGCCATTTACCACACGGAGTGGCAAGGAACGGCTGAGGCCCTGGCCTATGTTCATGGCTAGTGGTTCAGCTTCACATGAGGATGGAAGCACTCAGCCTCTCGCTAGAAAAATGAAAAGACTTAAGCTGGCAAAACGGAAATAAAATGTGTCGGGGTGGTCCTAACTGGCGCTAAGCTGCTCAGGTATAACAGTTTTCAGAGTAAATGTCACCACATTTAAAACAAGAAATAGAAAACCAGAAGTTTGAAACACTGTCATATACCACAAGCGCTAAGAATAAGATATCACCATAACATCCCTTTAGGGCTGAGTGACGGATCCTTTCCTCTCAGATGTATCTCCCATTCAAGTAGACAGCTTTGGATTCTCAGATGTAGATATCATACAAAAGATAAAACAAACAACCAATGTGTAGTATGTAATGTCACAGCCTAATAGTATACATGTGTTTATCTCTCAAAGGATGAAGTGAGTTCAAAGCGTACCCCACTCACACTGAAAGTGGAGGTATAAAATGTGTCAAGGTTTCTTTTATGACGGTGCCTTTCATTAGTTCATATGGCAGCCAGTGTATCAAAAAATGGGGTCACACTCAAATTCAAAGCCAATAGTGGTAATTCTCTGGAGCAGACACAGTTCCTTAGACTGTGAGTTGTGGTACGCGTTTTCTTTTGACTACCCCCTAAGGAGAAAAAGATACCTTTATACGTTTACCGCCCACTGACAGAGTGTGAGTGTTGGGGTACGCATCCTGTGTCTGCTCCAGAGAATTACCACTATTGGCTTTGAATTTGAGTGTGACCCCATTTTTTGATACACTGGCTGCCATATGAACTAATGAAAGGCACCGTCATAAAAGAAACCTTGACACATTTTATACCTCCACTTTCAGTGTGAGTGGGGTACGCTTTGAACTCACTTCATCCTTTGAGAGATAAACACATGTATACTATTAGGCTGTGACATTACATACTACACATTGGTTGTTTGTTTTATCTTTTGTATGATATCTACATCTGAGAATCCAAAGCTGTCTACTTGAATGGGAGATACATCTGAGAGGAAAGGATCCGTCACTCAGCCCTAAAGGGATGTTATGGTGATATCTTATTCTTAGCGCTTGTGGTATATGACAGTGTTTCAAACTTCTGGTTTTCTATTAAGCTGGCAAAAGCACAGCAAAGAACTGTGCGTTCTTCGAAATCACAAATCCACAAGGAGAGTCCAATTGTGTCGGTTGCGATGCCTGACCTTCCCAACACTGGACGTGAAGAGCATGCGCCTTCCACCATTTGCACGCCCCCTGCAAGTGCTGGAAGGAGCACCCGCAGTCCAGTTCCTGATAGTCAGATTGAAGATGTCAGTGTTCAAGTACACCAGGATGAGGAGGATATGGGTGTTGCTGGCGCTGGGGAGGAAATTGACAAGGAGGATTCTGATGGTGAGGTGGTTTGTTTAAGTCAGGCACCTGGGGAGACACCTGTTGTCCGTGGGAGGAATATGGCCATTGACATGCCTGGTGAAAATACCAAAAAAATCAGCTCTTCGGTGTGGAAGTATTTCAACAGAAATGTGGACAACATTTGTCAAGCCGTGTGTTGCCTTTGTCTAGCTGTAATAAGTAGGGGTAAGGACTTTAACCACCTCGGAACATCCTCCCTTATACGTCACCTGCAGCGCATTCATCATAAGTCAGTGACAAGTTCAAAAACTTTGGGCGACAGCGGAAGCAGTCCACTGACCAGTAAATCCCTTCCTCTTGTAACCAAGCTCACGCAAACCACCCCACCAACTCCCTCAGTGTCAATTTCCTCCTTCCCCAGGAATGCCAATAGTCCTGCAGGCCATGTCACTGGCAATTCTGACGAGTCCTCTCCTGCCTGGGATTCCTCCGATGCATCCTTGCGTGTAACGCCTACTGCTGCTGGCGCTGCTATTGTTGCTGCTGGGAGTCGATGGTCATCCCAGAGGGGAAGTCGTAAGACGACTTTTACTACTTCCACCAAGCAATTGACTGTCCAACAGTCCTTTGCGAGGAAGATGAAATATCACAGCAGTCATCCTGCTGCAAAGCGGATAACTGAGGCCTTGGCATCCTGGGCGGTGAGAAACGTGGTTCCGGTATCCATCATTACTGCAGAGCCAACTATAGACTTGATTGAGGTACTGTGTCCCCGGTACCAAATACCATCTAGGTTCCATTTCTCTAGGCAGGCGATACCGAAAATGTACACAGACCTCAGAAAAAGACTCACCAGTGTCCTAAAAAATGCAGTTGTACCCAATGTCCACTTAACCACGGACATGTGGAAAAGTGGAGCAGGGCAGACTCAGGACTATATGACTGTGACAGCCCACTGGGTAGATGTATTGACTCCCGCCGCAAGAACAGCAGCGGCGGCACCAGTAGCAGCATCTCGCAAACGCCAACTCTTTCCTAGGCAGGCTACGCTTTGTATCACCGCTTTCCAGAATACGCACACAGCTAAAAACCTCTTACGGCAACTGAGGAAGATCATCAAAGAATGGCTTACCCCAATTGGACTCTCCTGTGGATATGTGGCATCGGACAACGCCAGCAATATTGTGTGTGCATTAAATATGGGCAAATTCCAGCACGTCCCATGTTTTGCACATACCTTGAATTTGGTGGTGCAGAATTATTTAAAAAACGAGAGGGGCGTGCAAGAGATGCTGTCGGTGGCCAGAAGAATTGCGGGACACTTTCGGCGTACAGGCACCACGTACAGAAGACTGGAGCAACACCAAAAACGCCTGAACCTGCCCTGCCATCATCTGAAGCAAGAAGTGGTAACGAGGTGGAATTCAACCCTCTATATGCTTCAGAGGTTGGAGGAGCAGCAAAAGGCCATTCAAGCCTATACAACTGAGCACGATATAGGAGGTGGAATGCACCTGTCTCAAGCGCAGTGGAGAATGATTTCAACATTGTGCAAGGTTCTGCAACCTTTTGAACTTGCCACACGTGAAGTCAGTTCAGACACTGCCAGCCTGAGTCAGGTCATTCCCCTCATCAGGCTTTTGCAGAAGAAGCTGGAGACATTGAAGGAGGAGCTAACACAGAGCGATTCCGCTAGGCATGTGGGACTTGTGGATGGAGCCCTTAATTCGCTTAACAAGGATTCACGGGTGGTCAATCTGTTGAAATCAGAGCACTACATTTTGGCCACCGTGCTCTATCCTAGATTTAAAACCTACCTTGGATCTCTCTTTCCGGCAGACACAAGTCTGCAGGGGTTCAAAGAACTGCTGGTGAGAAAATTGTCAAGTCAAGCGGAACGCGACCTGTCAACATCTCCTCCTTCACATTCTCCCGCAACTGGGGGTGCGAGGAAAAGGCTCAGAATTCCGAGCCCACCCGCTGGCGGTGATGCAGGGCAGTCTGGAGCGACTGCTGATGCTGACATCTGGTCCGGACTGAAGGACCTGACAACGATTACGGACATGTCGTCTACTGTCACTGCATATGATTCTCTCCCCATTGAAAGAATGGTGGAGGATTATATGAGTGACCGCATCCAAGTAGGCACGTCAGACAGTCCGTACGTATACTGGCAGGAAAAAGAGGCAATTTGGAGGCCCTTGCACAAACTGGCTTTATTCTACCTAAGTTGCCCTCCCACAAGTGTGTACTCCGAAAGAGTGTTTAGTGCCGCCGCTCACCTTGTCAGCAATCGGCGTACGAGGTTACTTCCAGAAAATGTGGAGAAGATGATGTTCATTAAAATGAATTATAATCAATTCCTCCATGGAGACATTCACCAGCAGCAATTGCCTCCACAAAGTACACAGGGAGCTGTGATTATGGATTCCAGTGGGGACGAATTGATAATCTGTGAGGAGGGGGATGTACACGGTGATGAATCGGAGGATGATGATGAGGTGGACATCTTGCCTCTGTAGAGCCAGTTTGTGCAAGGAGAGATTAATTGCTTCTTTTTTGGTGGGGGTCCAAACCAACCCGTCATTTCAGTCACAGTCGTGTAGCAGACCCTGTCACTGAAATGATGGGTTGGTTAAAGTGTGCATGTCCTGTTTATACAACATAAGGGTGGGTGGGAGGGCCCAAAGACAATTCCATCTTGCACCTCTTTTTTCTTTCATTTTTCTTTGCGTCATGTGCTGTTTGGGGAGTGTTTTTTGGAAGGGCCATCCTGCGTGACACTGCAGTGCCACTCCTAGATGGGCCAGGTGTTTGTGTCGGCCACTTGGGTCGCTGAGCTTAGTCACACAGCTACCTCATTGAGCCTCTTTTTTTCTTTGCGTCATGTGCTGTTTGGGGAGTGTTTTTTGGAAGGGCCATCCTGCGTGACACTGCAGTGCCACTCCTAGATGGGCCAGGTGTTTGTGTCGGTCACTAGGGTCGCTTAGCTTACTCACACAGCTACCTCATTGCGCCTCTTTTTTTCTTTGCGTCATGTGCTGTTTGGGGAGTGTTTTTTGGAAGGGCCATCCTGCGTGACACTGCAGTGCCACTCCTAGATGGGCCAGGTGTTTGTGTCGGCCACTTGGGTCGCTGAGCTTAGTCATCCAGCGACCTCGGTGCAAATTTTAGGACTAAAAATAATATTGTGAGGTGTGAGGTGTTCAGAATAGACTGAAAATGAGTGGAAATTATGGTTATTGAGGTTAATAATACTTTGGGCTCAAAATGACCCCCAAATTCTATGATTTAAGCTGTTTTTTAGGGTTTTTTGAAAAAAACACCCAAATCCAAAACACACCCGAATCCGACAAAAAAAATTCGGTGAGGTTTTGCCAAAACGCGTTCGAACCCAAAACACGGCCACGGAACCGAACCCAAAACCAAAACACAAAACCCGAAAAATTTCCGGTGCACATCTCTAGCATATACTACTGTTCTCTCTCCTGGTGTAACCCAGGTGCATATACTACTGCTCTCTCCCAGTGACCCAGGTGCAAATACTACTGCTCTCTCCCCATGTAATCCAGGTGCATATACTACTGCTCTCTACCCGTGTAACCCAGGCGCATATACTACTGCTCTCTACCCGTGTAACCCAGGTGCATATACTACTGCTCTCTACCCGTGTAACCCAGGTGCATATACTACTGCTCTCTCCTGGGGGTAAGTTTACTAAGATGGTAGTTCTATTTAAGATGTGATGTTGCCTATAGCAACCAATCAGATTATACTTCTCATTTATCTAGCACCTTCTAGAAGATAATACCTGGAATTTGATTGGTTGCTATGGGCAACATCCCATCTTAAATAGAACTCCCATCTTAGTAAATTTACCCCCTGGTGTAGCCCAGGTGCATATACTACTGTTCTCTCCCAGTGTAACCTAGGAATATATACTACTGCTCTCTCCCGGTGTAACCCAGGCGCATATACTACTGATCTCTCCCAGTGTAACCCAGGCGCATATACTACTGTTCTCTCCTGATGCAGATGTATGTGCAGGTACTCCTGAGCTCCAGAGTCTAGAAGTGCAGCAGAGTGAAAGTGCCCGCCCCCCTGCAGGATTCCTGGGCAGGAGTTGCTGCTCTCAGCAGGGGGAGAGTGGAAGTTTCAGCAGGTGGAAGGCCCGGGCCTGGGGCTGCTGCCTTCGGGTCCCAGAGGTATGAAGAAGGGGCAGGCATCCCTCACGCCACCCCCTTCCCCAGCTGTAGGGGTTGGGGGACAGGAAGGGACGGTGGAATCAGCCAGCCAGCCACGGATTACAAGGAGTACCAGCAGTGTTGCCGGAGCCCCTGTGAAGCAGCAGGGATCGGCAGGAAAATTGTGTACCCCTAAGCCTGTGGAAGGCACCTCTGCCAGTAAGATTACTGGTGGGGATGGTACAGTTGCCACAGCGGCTGAGCCTCCAGGCAAGGAAGGGGTTAATGTCAATGTAACAGAAGATATCTCAGATACAGAGGACTCAGACTGTGGTGATGATGATGATGTTTCAGAGGAAGATTACTGGGTCCATTTAGGCCTAAAGGAATTAATGGCAGAAGCTGCTAAACTTAAATCCCGGTATTATGCTCGCAAGAGAAAGTGTAATACAATTGGCAATTTGGAGCGGGTCAGGATCCAGGGTGAAATGGATGAAATACAAGCAACCATGTGCAATATAAAGGGCAGAATAACATCTCTGAAGGAATCTGAAGGAAAGAAAAAAAGGCAAAAGTTTCCATACCAGCAGGGAAGGAGTTAACTGCAGTGCATAGAAATCAGGTTACACCCTCATCAAAGGAGTTGATTCACCTGGAGAAGGAAGAGGGTGTGGAGATGGAGGAATCCCCAGCTATTGATGAGCTCCAGAGTGTGCCTATCCAGGAAGAGGCTGTGGTTTTCGGCTGCTATGGAGACAGAAGCAGAGGCGAGGGGAGCAGACGGTGGCTCGGGAATCCCTGGTGGTGCACCAAGCAAGGTAAGATCTGTGCAGGTGTTGTCAGGAGGGGATTCCCGGGGGTTACCCGTGGCTTCCAAGGTGCCGGGCAATGGTAGCAGTAATGAAAATGCTGTTATAGGTGACAGGCCGGTGAGAACTGGAGGGCAGGATCCGGCGTCGGGTCTATGCAGGGTGCAGGGTGGCATGGAGGATGAGCCTGTTAACATTTTGCTTGAATCTGATGCAGGTCCTAGTGTAATTGTGCAGGCTGTGTCCAAAGAAGTGCAGGGAGGTGTGGGAATGGCAGTGAGGAAAACTGTAATAACTGATGGTTTGGCTCAAGGTCTGCCAGCTCTAGATCCAGAGACTTTGGATGCTGGTGAGAAAGTAATTGCAGAGTCAATGTATGGGAACATTCCAGCTCCTGCCAGGGTGAAGGAAGCATTGTCGTTAATCAGTGCAGAAGTAAAGAAAAAGAATTCTAAAGACATTCCAGAAGGAAAGGATAAAAATGTGGGGGGAAAACTGCAAAGTGAAAATGTCAATTTAGCTCCTCTTGTTTCTTTTTCAGTGACAGAGGGTGGAGGGAGTGCGGAAAAATTCTGGAAATAAGGATACAAGATTTGGTGGTGGTAGTGGTGGCCAGAAAGTGAGACGGAACCTAGTACAGTTTAGGTGGGTGGGTGATGGTGACCCCCCACCTAAGACTGATTTTCTAAGGTTAATTTCTCTAACGTCCTAAGTGGATGCTGGGGACTCCGTCAGGACCATGGGGAATAGCGGCTCCGCAGGAGACAGGGCACAAAAATAAAGCTTTAGGATCAGGTGGTGTGTACTGGCTCCTCCCCCTATGACCCTCCTCCAAGCCTCAGTTAGGTTTTTGTGCCCGTCCGAGCAGGGTGCAATCTAGGTGGCTCTCTTAAAGAGCTCCTTAGAAAAAGTTTTTTAGGTTTTTTATTTTCAGTGAGTCCTGCTGGCAACAGGCTCACTGCATCGAGGGACTTAGGGGAGAGAATTTCAACTCACCTGCGTGCAGGATGGATTGGATTCTTAGGCTACTGGACACCATTAGCTCCAGAGGGAGTCGGAACACAGGTCTCGCCCTGGGGTTCGTCCCGGAGCCGCGCCGCCGACCCCCCTTACAGATGCTGAAGATTGAAGGTCCGGAAACAGGCGGCAGAAGGCTTTTCAGTCTTCATGAAGGTAGCGCACAGCACTGCAGCTGTGCGCCATTGTTGTCACACACTTCACACCAAGCGGTCACGGAGGGTGCAGGGCGCTGCTGGGGGCGCCCTGGGCAGCAATATTTTATTACCTTAAGGCAAAAGAATACATCACATATAGCCATTAAGGCTATATGTATGTATTTAACCCATGCCACTTATCTAAATCCACGGGAGGAAAGCCCGCCGAAATAGGGGGCGGGGCTTATTCTCCTCAGCACACAGCGCCATTTTCCTGCTCAGCTCCGCTGTGAGGAAGGCTCCCAGGACTCTCCCCTGCACTGCACTACAGAAACAGGGTAAAACAGAGAGGAGGGGCATTTTTTGGCGATATACTGGATATATTTGAGCTGCTATAAGGAACAACACTTATATAAGGTTGTTCCCATATATATTATAGCGCTTGGGTGTGTGCTGGCAAACTCTCCCTCTGTCTCCCCAAAGGGCTAGTGGGGTCCTGTCTTCGATAAGAGCATTCCCTGTGTGTCTGCTGTGTGTCGGTACGTGTGTGTCGACATGTATGAGGACGATGTTGGCGTGGAGGCGGAGCAATTGCCGATAATGGTGATGTCACCCCCCAGGGAGTCGACACCGGAATGGATGGCTTTGTTTATGGAATTACGTGATAATGTCAGCACATTACAAAAATCAGTTGACGACATGAGACGGCCGGCAAACCAGTTAGTACCTGCCCAGGCGTCTCAGACACCGTCAGGGGCTGTAAAGCGCCCTTTACCTCAGTCGGTCGACACAGACCCAGACACAGACACTGAATCTAGTGTCGACGGTGATGAAACAAACGTATTTTCAAGTAGGGCCACACGTTATATGATCACGGCAATGAAGGAGGCTTTGCATATCTCTGATGCTGCAAGTACCACAAAAAGGGGTATTATGTGGGGGGTGAAAAAACTACCTGTAGTTTTTCCTGAATCAGAGGAATTAAATGATGTATGTGATGAAGCGTGGTTTAACCCAGATAGAAAAATGCTAATTTCAAAAAAGTTATTAGCATTATACCCTTTCCCGCCAGAGGTTAGGGCGCGCTGGGAAACACCCCCTAGGGTGGATAAGGCGCTCACACGCTTATCAAAACAAGTGGCGTTACCGTCTCCGGATACGGCCGCCCTCAAGGATCCAGCAGATAGGAGACTGGAAACTACCCTAAAAAGTATATACACACATACTGGTGTTATACTGCGACCGGCCATCGCCTCAGCCTGGATGTGCAGTGCTGGGGTCGTCTGGTTGGATTCCCTGACTGAAAATATTGATACCCTGGATAGGGACAGTATTTTATTGACTATAGAGCAATTAAAGGATGCTTTCCTTTATATGCGAGATGCGCAGAGAGATATTTGCACTCTGGCATCGAGAGTAAATGCGATGTCCATATCTGCCAGAAGGAGTTTATGGACGCGACAGTGGTCAGGTGATGCGGATTCCAAACGACATATGGAAGTATTGCCGTATAAAGGGGAGGAATTATTTGGCGTCGGTCTATCGGATCTGGTGGCCACGGCAACTGCCGGAAAATCCACCTTTTTACCTCAGACCCCCTCCCAACAGAAAAAGACACCGTCTTTTCAGCCGCAGTCCTTTCGGTCCTATAAGAACAAGCGGACAAAAGGACAGTCATATCTGCCTAGGGGCAGAGGAAGGGGTAAGAGAGGGCAGCAAGCAGCCCCTGCCCAGGAACAGAAGCCCTCCCAGGGTTCTGCAAAGCCCTCAGCATGACGCTGGGGCCTTACAAGCGGACTCAGGAACGGTGGGGGGTCGACTCAAGAATTTCAGCGCACAGTGGGCTTGCTCACAGGTGGACCCCTGGATTCTGCAGGTAGTATCTCAGGGTTACAGGTTGGAATTCGAGAAGTCTCCCCCTCGCCGGTTCCTAAAGTCTGCTTTGCCAACGTCTCCCTCAGACAGGGAGACGGTATTGGAAGCCATTCACAAGCTGTTTGCTCAGCAGGTGATAGTCAAAGTACCCCTCCTACAACAGGGAAAGGGGTATTACTCCACGCTATTTGTGGTACCGAAGCCGGACGGCTCGGTAAGACCTATTCTAAATCTGAAATCTTTGAACCTGTACATACAAAAATTCAAGTTCAAGATGGAGTCACTCAGAGCAGTGATAGCGAATCTGGAAGAAGAGGACTTTATGGTGTCCCTGGACATAAAGGATGCTTACCTGCATGTCCCAATTTGCCCTTCACATCAAGGGTACCTCAGGTTCGTGGTGCAAAACTGTCATTATCAGTTTCAGACGCTGCCGTTTGGATTGTCCACGGCACCTCGGGTCTTTACCAAGGTAATGGCCGAAATGATGATTCTTCTGCGAAGAAGAGGCGTATTAATTATCCCTTACTTGGACGATCTCCTGATAAGGGCAAGGTCCAGAGAACAGCTGGAGGACGGAGTAGCACTAACCCAAGTAGTGCTGCAACAACACGGGTGGATTCTGAATTTTCCAAAATCTCAGTTGACCCCGACAACACGTCTGCTGTTCCTGGGAATGATTCTGGACACGGTTCAGAAAAAGGTGTTTCTTCCGGAGGAGAAAGCCAGGGAGTTATCCGAACTTGTCAGGAACCTCCTAAAACCAGGGACAGTGTCTGTACATCAATGCACAAGAGTCCTGGGAAAGATGGTGGCTTCTTACGAAGCGATTCCATTTGGCAGATTCCACGCACGAACTTTTCAGTGGGATCTGCTGGACAAATGGTCCGGATCGCATCTGCAGATGCATCAGCGGATAACCTTATCGCCACGGACAAGGGTGTCTCTTCTGTGGTGGTTGCAGAGTGCTCATCTGTTAGAGGGCCGCAGATTCGGCATACAGGACTGGGTCCTGGTGACCACGGATGCCAGTCTGAGAGGCTGGGGAGCGGTCACACAAGGAAGAAACTTCCAGGGAGTATGGTCAAGCCTGGAGATGTCTCTTCACATAAATATACTGGAGCTAAGAGCGATTTACAATGCTCTAAGTCTGGCAAAACCCCTGCTTCAGGGTCAGCCAGTGTTGATCCAGTCGGACAACATCACGGCAGTCGCCCACGTAAACAGACAGGGCAGCACAAGAAGCAGGACAGCAATGGCAGAAGCTGCAAGGATTCTTCGCTGGGCGGAAGATCATGTGATAGCACTGTCAGCAGTATTCATTCCGGGAGTGGACAACTGGGAAGCAGACTTCCTCAGCAGACACGATCTACACCCGGGAGAGTGGGGACTTCATCCAGAAGTCTTCCACATGATTGTGAACCGTTGGGAAAAACCAATGGTGGATATGATGGCGTCCCGCCTCAACAAAAAACTGGACAGGTATTGCGCCAGGTCAAGAGATCCTCAGGCAATAGCTGTGGACGCTCTGGTAACACCGTGGGTGTTCCAGTCAGTGTATGTGTTCCCTCCTCTGCCTCTCATACCAAAAGTACTGAGAATTATACGGCAGAAGGGAGTAAGAACGATACTAGTGGCTCCGGATTGGCCAAGAAGAACTTGGTACCCGGAACTTCAAGAGATGCTCACGGAGGATCCGTGGCCTCTACCTCTAAGACGGGACCTGCTTCAGCAGGGACCGTGTCTATTCCAAGACTTACCGCGGCTGCGTTTGACGGCATGGCGGTTGAACGCCGAATTCTAAAGGAAAAAGGCATTCCGGAAGAGGTCATTCCTACACTGGTAAAAGCCAGGAAGGAGGTGACTGCACAACATTATCACCGCATTTGGAGAAAATATGTTGCGTGGTGTGAGGCCAGGAAGGCCCCCACGGAGGAATTTCAACTGGGTCGATTCCTACATTTCCTGCAAACAGGATTGTCTATGGGCCTCAAATTGGGGTCCATTAAGGTTCAAATTTCGTCCCTGTCGATTTTCTTCCAGAAAGAATTGGCTTCAGTTCCTGAAGTCCAGACTTTTGTAAAAGGAGTACTACATATACAGCCCCCGGTTGTGCCCCCAGTGGCACCGTGGGATCTTAATGTAGTCTTGGATTTTCTCAAATCCCATTGGTTTGAGCCCCTCAAATCGGTGGAGCTGAAGTATCTCACATGGAAAGTAACCATGCTACTGGTCCTGGCTTCAGCCAGGAGAGTATCAGAATTGGCGGCTTTATCATATAAGAGCCCATATCTGATTTTCCATACGGACAGGGCAGAACTGCGGACGCGTCCTCATTTTCTGCCTAAGGTGGTGTCAGCGTTTCACCTGAACCAGCCTATTGTGGTGCCTACGGCTACTAACGAGTTGGAGGATTCCAAGTTGTTGGACGTGGTCCGGGCATTGAAAATATATATTTCAAGAACGGCGGGAGTCAGAAAGTCTGACTCACTGCTTATATTGTATGCACCCAACAAGATGGGTGCTCCTGCTTCTAAGCAGACGATTGCTCGTTGGATTTGTAGCACAATTCAACTTGCACATTCTGTGGCAGGCTTGCCACAACCTAAATCTGTCAAGGCCCATTCCACAAGGAAAGTGGGCTCATCCTGGGCGGCTGCCCGGGGAGTCTCGGCATTACAACTCTGCCGAGCTGCTACTTGGTCAGGGGCAAATACGTTTGCAAAATTCTACAAATTTGATACCCTGGCTGAGGAGGACCTTGAGTTCTCTCATTCGGTGCTGCAGAGTCATCCGCACTCTCCCGCCCGTTTGGGAGCTTTGGTATAATCCCCATGGTCCTGACGGAGTCCCCAGCATCCACTTAGGACGTTAGAGAAAATAAGAATTTACTTACCGATAATTCTATTTCTCGTAGTCCGTAGTGGATGCTGGGCGCCCATCCCAAGTGCGGATTGTCTGCAATACTTGTACATAGTTATTGTTACAAAAAAATCGGGTTGTTATTTGTTGTGAGCCGTCTGTTCAGAGGCTCCTACGTTTGTCATACTGTTAACTGGGTTCAGATCACAAGTTATACGGTGTGATTGGTGTGGCTGGTATGAGTCTTACCCGGGGTTCAATATCCTTCCTTATTGTGTACGCTCGTCCGGGCACAGTATCCTAACTGAGGCTTGGAGGAGGGTCATAGGGGGAGGAGCCAGTACACACCACCTGATCCTAAAGCTTTATTTTTGTGCCCTGTCTCCTGCGGAGCCGCTATTCCCCATGGTCCTGACGGAGTCCCCAGCATCCACTACGGACTACGAGAAATAGAATTATCGGTAAGTAAATTCTTATTTTTTTCTCTTGGGGTTACTTACAGAGATTTATATGCCTGTATTCACCCTATAAAATCTGTTGAGTATGATGTCAGCTTTTATAATAAGGAAACATTGTTTATTTTTTGGAGAAAATGGTCTGTAAACAAGGACAAGAATGGTTACTGTAAGTATGAGGCAGATTTGATGGAGAAGCAAAATGACATAAAAGTGACTATCCTGGTCCACAATGAATCTATACATATGGAAGATATCAGGTTTTGGTTAAGCAGGCAATGTGAATTGCAATCTGACATTAGGAAAACGGACCACACAATGGGAGTGTGGGGAGGTGTTTGGTTGGCCAGTGTACGTCTGTATCCTGGGGAGACCGGTGTGCGTCATATTCCATCTGCTGCGTACATAGGTCGAGACCGGGTGCAGATATTTTATACTGGTCAACCAAGGACATGTTTTAAGTGTGGTGAGGCTGGCCACCTCAGTGGTGACTGTGGGGGTGTGAAATGTTCGATGTGTGGGGAGAGTGGACATACATCTAGAACATGTAATAAGGTGAAATGTAACCTTTGTGGGGAGATGGGACATCCCTACAGTCGTTGCCCCATGGCAAATCATAACAACAGGGTGTCACAACTGAGGGCTGGTACTGACCAGGGGAAGCCTCAATTGTAGGGGCAGAGGTATATGTGAACCTGGGAAGCAGTACAGAGTTCTTAGACATGCAGGGAACCTTTACCACAGATGCCCGAAGGCGTGACCACGACAACAAAGGAAAGTTTAAAGGTTTTATTGAAACTCAGCTCACAAGCATATGTCGGCAGTTAGCAATATTAAGAGCAGCATATAAGTCACAGTTCCCAGGAGTGCATATAGGCAGTCTCTAGGTGTGGTTTAATTAAGCACAGTCTTGAAGGACTTGGAGATGATATTTCCTTACCAACACCGATGCACTGGGTAGCTGATGGGAAACAGAAGCTGATGACTGAACTGCCGGGAAATGCCGGATAGAACCGACACAGGTGGTGAGCTGTGAAATAGTGTCAGATACCAGTGTAATGGAAGATCAGATGCAGAAACACTGGTGATGCTAGAGATCGATGACAGAGCACCGATGGTGACTTGGGATCGATGACGGAACACCGATGGTGACTTGGGATCGATGGTGGAACACCGATGGTGACTTGGGATCGATGGCGGAACACCGATGGTTACTGGCAGGGCAGAGCACCGCTGGAAGCTAGAAGCTGGAAACCGGTCTCGGGTAACTGCCAGTCACAGGGTGCAATGTTGAGACACTGCAGAGTCAGGCTGTACTGCAGAGAAAGTCCATGGGAGAACTGCACACTGGAATCACTGAAGACAATTGAAGCACTGACAATCTTTCCAGCCCAGGAACAAGATATTTATACCAGCTGGGAAACGGGGATTGGCTGGCTGATTAAGCAGAGTCTAGAGTGCAGCTGCTGGGTAATTAGGTAGAAACCAGAGTGCAGCTGATAGACTGAAAAGCAACATGTGATGAAAGCAAACATGGCTGCGCCCATGTTTGCTTTTGGAGGGAAAGATTGTTTGTAACTTGAATGTGAGCTTTAACCATGAAGCTGCCAGAATCACAGTAAAGAGATTTGAGACAATGAGATGCAGCGTGCTGCACACAGACAGTGCAGATGGAATCCAGGCTTGGAACACTGGGACAGTCTCAGGAGGCATTTGGAAGGTAAATACTGATAAGGAATTACCTGGATCGTGACAGCACCCCCTCCTTTAGGAGTGGCCCCAGGACACTTCTTATAAATTCTTTACCTGAACAAACGGAAGAATCTAGATTGAATCCTGATGAACTTGAACTGGCTGGAACCAGAGGAGACTGTACTGGACCTATGGACGAGACCAGATTGAGTCCAGACAAACTTGAACCGGCTGAGACCGGCGGAGACTTTGGGCCGACGGATAGGACAGGATTGAGTTTGGAGACCGTTGAATCAGCTGGAACTGAAAGAGTCAGAATCTGGTTAGAACCGGAATGAGTGGTATCTGAGTGTTCAGTTAGACCATCCTGGACCTGGTCCATGCTGGATGCCAACAGGGTGGTGCTCTCTGAAGATGGCAAACAGGAGTTCATAACTGCATCTGTAGCACAAAAATTTCCATCTGGGAACTTGGCTCTGGATACTTCCCTTGGGCTGAAACTTTGGTGACCCCTCCTGGGGTTGACGAATCAGACACCTCTCTCAGGGTTGTTTTCTCCAGCACCCCCCCTGGGGTTGACAGATCAGAAACTCTTTTTTGAGAAGACTCATATGCCCCTACTAGAGCTTGAACACTGGATACCCCTTCTTGGGCTGTAGACACAGACGCCCCTTCTTGGGCTGTAGACACAGACGCCCCTTCTTGGGCTGAGTAAAGAGCGTCATCATTCCAGAAAAGTTTGGACGCTAGGATCTGGAACTGTACGAGATATTGACCGACTGTTCGTGTCCCCTGATGTAGCCTGAGGATATCAGAGGAGGCAGAGGTCACACGACCTGGTTCATCAAAGATGCGCCTGAAGGTTGCCACGAAGTCTGCATATGAAGAGAGCAGAGCATCAGACTTCTCCCATAGAGGTGATACCCAATCGAGGGCGGAGCCACTGAGGAGGGAGATGATGTAAGCAGTTAGGAAACTGCCAGGCTGTAACTCAAAATATATCTCACACTGATTTAGGAAACCCCGACAGGCTTTTGGGGAACCATCAAACTTGGCAGGTGTCGGTAAATGGAGACAAGGAGCAGAAACGGGAATGGTGGGTAGGGATACCACCAAAGGTACTGCAGTCGGCACACTGGACGCCCCTGAACCACGGAGGGTTACTTGTATTCCATCCAGCCGAGAGGAGAGGTCCTGGAGACAGCGGATCACATGGCCCTGTGCAGTCTCCTGACGTTCAAGGCAGGCTGCAAGTTCTTGCATCGGCCTGGTCGCTTGGACCTGGTCTCCGGCCGGATCCATTAGGTCAGTGCTTACTGTCACAACTGAGGGCTGGTGCTGACCAGGGGGAAGCCTCAGTTGTAGGGGCTGAGGTATATGTGTACCTGGGAGGCAGTACAGAGTTCTTAGACTTGCAGGGAACCTTTACCACAGATGCCCGAAGGCGTGACCACGACAACAAAGGAAAGTTTAAAGGTTTTATTGAAACTCAGCTCACAAGCATATGTCGGCAGTTAGCAATATTAAGAGCAGCATATAAGTCACAGTTCCCAGGAGTGCATATAGGCAGTCTCTAGGTGTGGTTTAATTAAGCACAGTCTTGAAGGACTTGGAGATGATATTTCCTTACCAACACCGATGCACTGGGTAGCTGATGGGAAACAGAAGCTGATGACTGAACTGCCGGGAAATGCCGGATAGAACCGACACAGGTGGTGAGCTGTGAAATAGTGTCAGATACCAGTGTAATGGAAGATCAGATGCAGAAACACTGGTGATGCTAGAGATCGATG
This sequence comes from Pseudophryne corroboree, assembly GCF_028390025.1. NCBI lineage: Eukaryota > Metazoa > Chordata > Amphibia > Anura > Myobatrachidae > Pseudophryne > Pseudophryne corroboree. The sequence goes on from NC_086444.1 coordinate 481,197,935, forward strand.
ACAGAGCACCGATGGTGACTTGGGATCGATGGCGGAACACCGATGGTGACTTGGGATCGATGGTGGAACAACGATGGTGACTTTGGATCGATGGCGGAACACCGATGGTTACTGGCAGGGCAGAGCACCGCTGGAAGCTAGAAGCTGGAAGCCGGTCTCGGGTAACTGCCAGTCACAGGGTGCAATGTTGAGACACTGCAGAGTCAGGCTGTACTGCAGAGAAAGTCCATGGGAGAACTGCACACTGGAATCACTGAAGACAATTGAAGCACTGACAATCTTTCCAGCCCAGGAACAAGATATTTATACCAGCTGGGAAACGGGGATTGGCTGGCTGATTAAGCAGAGTCTTGAGTGCAGCTGCTGGGTAATTGGGTAGAAACCAGAGTGCAGCTGATAGACTGAAAAGCAACATGTGATGAAAGCAAACATGGCTGCGCCCATGTTTGCTTTTGGAGGGAAAGATTGTTTGTAACTTGAATGAGAGCTTTAACCATGAAGCTGCCAGAATCACAGTAAAGAGATTTGAGACAATGAGATGCAGCGTGCTACACACAGACAGTGCAGATGGAATCCAGGCTTGGAACACTGGGACAGTCTCAGGAGGCATTTGGAAGGTAAATACTGATAAGGAATTACCTGGATCGTGACACAGGGGTTGCATGAATTTTGAGGAAGGTAGTAGTTCAGAAATGGGAATTACTAGGGGTGGAGTAGTTAAAGTGAACAAAGAGAAAGAAATGTCATGGGAAATTGGAAAAATTGTGTCAGAAGGAAGCAAAGTTCAGCCTCAGGCCCAATCACAGCCTCAATCCCAGTCCCAATCCTGGTTTCAGGTGGGAAAAAAAGGTGTAAAAACAACAAAGAGGAAAGTGGAGGAAGAGGTGATTCTTTCAAATAGGTTTGGCGTATTGACAGATGAGGAAGATGAGGGAGAAGTGGTTCTAGAAAAAGGGGAACCAAGACTTAAACCTAGAAGACAGAGAAGAAAGAACAAAGAAAGGAAATAAGTAATTAAGATGGTAGGGAAGAGAAGGAGGGAGAAGGGTATGCAGACAGTGAAATAGAGGATGTTGCAGCAGAAAGTTTAGAGTGGGATCCAATAGGGAATGAATTGGAGCAAAGAAAAGAGGAGGAGGAGTTTGGGAAGCCACTGTTTGAGGATGAGGAGGTAGGTTTGGAGGTGGTTGCTGCTAAGGAGGAAGTGATGGTGATAGGGAAAGAGGCAGAGAGTGAATCTAAGAGTCAGAGCAATCAAAATAATGTGTCTGGCCCTGGGTCACTGGATGCAATGGAACCCCCTGACCCTGGTCCTAAAGAGGCTGGTGTGGGTGTGGATGTGGTTGTGATTGAGGAAGTGAATGGGGTGGCATGTATGGATTGTGGTGTTGGTGGTGGGGGTGGTGGTGATAACTAGAGTAATGTATGTGCATAGTCCATTTCAACAATCTGGAACCATGGATCCCCATCCTATTCGATGTGCCACAATGAATGTGGCTTCCGTGTTATCCGTACGTGCTTGGTATCTGGCTTTTGAGTTTTTTGACAACCAGAACGTGGACATCTTGTTCTTACAAGAGACCCGGATCAACAGATTAGCAGCCCTTCACAAAGCTAAAAGTGAGTGACTCTTTTTGGTCTCTTGCTGCTGAGCCGTACGGTGGGGTGGCGGTACTTTTTACCGACATGGTAACCGTGCGCAAGGTTGTTGAGTTACAAGTGGGAAGGTGTATGATTTTGGATGTCACTTTAAGAGGACATAACCTTAGGCTTATCAATATCTATGGCCCCCAGTCTCGCTGGGATACGAAATGTCTTTTTGAAATGGTTAACCCTTTCTTTTAACGGCCCAGCAAGTCATCTTTGGGGGCGATTTCAACGCCATCATTAGGCCAAAAGACAGGGGAGGCTCCAGAGGACTGAGGCTGGGCTATGATAAGAATTTTTAAGTTAGTATGGCTAGTCAGGCAGGTATGGTTGATGTACACGTTAAACATCAACCAGACCTCACGGGGTACACTTACTTTTGTGGTCAGCGCAGATCTAGAATAGACAGGTTTTTTGTTAAGGAGTCCTCAAGCACTTTACCTTCAGAGGTAAAGTTTGTAGAGTTCTCCGATCACGGGTACTTAAGTTTTGTTTTGAATGCCTCGCAATCCTTCCAGAAAGGAAGGGGTTTGTGGCGTCTGAATGCTGAGCTTCTCAAGGAAGAGGAAGTGAGACAGTCTTTCAGGGAGTTTTTTCAGGCGCAGGAGTCACTGTTGGAGGCTGGTTGGAGTAGATCGGAGTGGTGGGAGGAAGTAAAAAAGAGAGCCCGAAGTCTTTTCAGGAGGCTAGTAGTCAAAAGAAACTTGGTTAAAACAAATACCTACTATACTCTAAGAAGGAGATTAGATTTCCTGATCTCTGAACAGGGGGATAGTGGGGAAATCTCCCGGGTGAAATCACAGATGAGAGAACATCAGTATAGCCATCTATCTTCTTTGATTTTGGAGAGGGATTACGGAAAGCACCACTCCCCGGATCCCTACCAGAGTTGTAGAAGGGGGATTGATGTTAAAGAGATAAGAGGGCTTGTTGATGGAGAGGGTGTGCTTCAGAAGGGTGAGGAAGGCATCCTAAAAGTCATCAGGTCCTATTACGCTGAACTCTTGTCTGTTAAGGCACTTGACAGAGAAACGATGGAGGCATTTCTGAGGGAGACACCTGGTCTTGTGGAGCCAGATGCTTCTTTTGACTGTTTGAACAGCGAAATAGGTGTGGAGGAGGTCAGAGAGGCAATTGGCGGGTTAACTCCCAAAAAATCTCCAGGACCAGATGGTTTAACAGCTGAATTCTATAAAGAATTCTCAGATATCCTGGCTCCTCGTCTTATGGAAGTATATAATACTAGCCTGGGTGAGGGTGAACTCCCTCCTTCCATGAGACAGTCAGCTCTTATTTTACTGTCCAAAGGTAAGGACCCGGTCCATATTGAGAACTGGCGCCCCATTGCTCTTCTCAATACGGACAGAAAGATTCTGGCAAAAATCTTTTTCAACAGGCTAAGGGAATTTTCAGAGCTTGTACTTTTGCCTTCCCAGCACTGTACTGTAAAGGGCCGCAGTACCTTTACTGCTTTCCTTGGTGTCCGGGAGGCTCTTGAAAGGTGCAGGGCTGGAAAGTTGAATAAGTTTCTGCTGGCATTGGATCAGTCTAAGGCTTTTGATCGGGTCAATCATGAGTACCTGTGGGCCTTACTTGAAAGGTATGGTTTCCCTATAAAGGCGGTAAATTGCTTGAAAGTTTTGTATAAAAAGGCAGAGAGCTTCCCACTTGTGAATGGTTGGGTAGGGCCTGCATTTCCAGTAGATTCTGGTGTTCGTCAGGGGTGTCCCCTGAGCCCTCTTTTGTACGTGTTTGCAATCGATCCTTTTATAAGAAGGGTTGAGGGCGGCATGTTGGAAGGGGTGCAGCTGAACCCAGAGTTTCCTTTGAGTGTAGTAGCCTATGCTGATGATGTCACAGTAGTCCTGTCATCGGTGGCAGAGGCACGTGATGTAGACCAACTGATCATGGAATATTCAAGTGCTTCGGGTTCCATAATCACTCAGGACAAGTGTGAAGCTTTCTGGATGGGGGAGGAAGGCAACGAGTTTGATCTTCCGGACAGCCTCCCCAGGGCCAGTCAATGTATAAAAATCTTGGCCATCAAATTTGATCATGGTGACTATGCAAGTACAAATTGGGTCGGGAAACTTGATGGTGCAACCCGTAAAGTAAAGAGCTGGATAGGATGGAAGTTCTCTCTGAGGGAAAGGGTGGACCTGTGTAAAACTTACCTGATCCCAATGTTTTTGTATGTCGGCTATGTATGTTTTTTGCCGCAATCTTTGTGGACTAGAATGAATTCCTTGTTTTTTCTACTTTTGTGGGGGAACAAGATGAACATTGTGAGAAGAGGTATCACTTACAGACCGAGGGCAGAAGGGGGCTTGGATATGGTAAACCCCGTAGTCTTCTTTGTAACAGCTTTTTTAAAGCTAAATGTCGGTGGCCTCTGCTTAGAGACGCCCCCTCGGTGGGTAAATGGCTTTAGGGAATGGGTGTCTCCCTTTATTAGAGTATGGTTACAGGATGGCAGACTGAGAATTTTTCGGGCTCAGAGAGGCTACCTCCCGATCTATGTGATCCAGTGTCTGAAAGTGATTAGGCGATGGGGCCTGCAGGTGGGTGATATAAGAGATCTCTCGAGAAAGGAGTTGGGGAAGAGGGTCTTGTGTTCCCACTTTTATGTCCCATTGGCCCTGAAAGACTGCCCAGGTAATGTTCTCACAGAAGGATTGAATCTGGTAAATTCCCAGAGGGTACCTCTGAAGTTTAGGGATATTGCCTGGTTCTCTTTTCAAGGGAAGCTTTATGTTAGGGGAAACATCAAATTTAGAAGTGCAGATGAACGTGTTTGCCCACGGGAGGAATGTCAAGGGGAGATGGAGAACATGGACCACTTCTTCTGTAGATGTCCCTTTAACATAAAGGTTTACAAAACAGTGTCAGGTGCCATAGGCATCCCTTGCCTTTCGGGGCTCAGTTACCCGGAATGGGTCTACTGGGCATTCAAAGGGTATGGGGGCTTTGATGTAGGCACAATTTTTTTTAGTCAGCTTAGCGTTTAGGTTCCACACGTGGCAGGCACGTTGTCTGGTTAGTTTGAGAGGAAAAGTCCTTCCCTGTGAAGAGGTGGTGGGTCGTATTCTTCATGAGGTGAGTCGGATGATGGATCTGGAGAAGAAGAGATTAGACACTGTCAGCTGGTCCAGATTGTGGCGCCAGTTGAAACCCCCTTAGTGGGTGGTGGAAGATATCCTCTTTTCAGTCTCAGGTTCTTTTCTGTCCTGGTCACTTTTTCTCAGCTGATTAGGTTTTGTTGTTTCTTTTTTTTTAAAGAAGGGGTTTGCATACACCTTAAAATATGCAGATATGTTACTCTAGTTATAATTATTTGTTGGTAGTCCGGTATGTATGGAGGGTGAAAGGTATGAATGAAGGTAGGATTGTGGATAAATGTGGGAGTGTATTGAGGTGGAGGGTTTATGACAGATGGATAAATGTGTGTTAAATGTTGAGTCAGCTAAGTGGAAAATGTTGGGGGGGTTCCCTGAAATGGATTCACAGAAATTATGTGGATCAAGGAAAATGTTTAAAATGAAAGTATGATAAAGTGATGGAAAACATATTTGAGTTATGTAAACGGTAAATATCATGATGTAATGATCTCTATTTATTTATTATGTATATAATTGTAAATATGATTATAATGTTTATATTTTGTTATAAAATGGAAGCTGTGCATAAATAAAAACATGCCCAGGTGCATATACTACTGTTCTCTCCCAGTGTAACCTAGTAAAACATACTACTGCTTTCTCCCGGTGTAACCCAGGCGCATATACTACTGCTCTCTCCTGGTGAAACCCAGACGCATATACTACTGTTCTCTCCTGGTGTAACCCAGGAGCATATACTACTGTTCTCTCCTGGTGTAACCCAGGAGCATATACTACTCTTCTCTCTCCTGGTGTAACCCAGGTGCATTTACTACTGCTCTCTCCCAGTGACCCAGGTGCAAATACTACTGCTCTCTCCCCATGTAATCCAGGTGCATATACTACTGCTCTCTACCCGTGTAACCCAGGCGCATATACTACTGCTCTCTCCCCGTGTAACCCAGGTGCATATACTACTGCTCTCTCCTGGGGGTAAATTTACTAAGATGGTAGTTCTATTTAAGATGGGATGTTGCCTATAGCAACCAATCAGATTATACTTCTCATAAGATAATACCTGGAATTTGATTGGTTGCTATGGGCAACATCCCATCTTAAATAGAACTCCCATCTTAGTAAATTTACCCCCTGGTGTAGCCCAGGTGCATATACTACTGGTCTCTCCCAGTGTAACCTAGGAATATATACTACTGCTCTCTCCCGGTGTAACCCAGGTGCATATACTACTGATCTCTCCCAGTGTAACCCAGGCGCATATACTACTGTTCTCTCCTGGTGCAGATACTCCTGAGCTCCAGAGTCTAGAAGTGCAGCAGAGTGAGAGTGCAGCTCCCCTGCAGGATTCCTGGGCAGGAGTTGCTGCTCTCAGCAGGGAGATAGTGGAAGTTTCAGCAGGTGGAAGGCCCGAGCCTGGGGCTGTTGCCATCGGGTCCCAGAGTTATAAAGAAGGGGCAGGTATCCCCCACGCCACCCCCTTCCCCAGTTGTAGGGGTTGGGGTACGGGAAGAAGCCAGCCATGGATTACAACTTTACAAGGAGTACCAGCAGTGTTGGAAGGCACCTCTGCCAGTAAGATTACTGGTGGGGACGGTACAGTCACTGCAGCGGCTAAGCCTCCAAGCAAGAAAGGGGTTAATGTCAGTGTAACAGAGGGGATCTCAGATGCAGAGGTCTCAGGGGGTGATGATGTTGTTTCAGAGGAAGATTACTGGGTCCGGTTAGACCTAAAGGAATTAGTGGCAGAAGCTGCTAAACTTAAATCCTGGTATAATGCTCGCAAGAGAAAATGTAATACAATTGGCAATTTGGAGCGGGTCAGGATCCAGGGTGAAATGGATGAAGTACAAGCAACCATGAGCAGTATAAAGGCAAGAATTACATCCTTAAAAGAATGTGAGGGGGGAAAAAAAGCTAAAGTTTCCTTACCAGCAGGGAAGGAGCTAACTGCAGTACATAGAATTCAGGTTACACCCTCATCAAAGAAGTTGATTCACCTGGAGAAGGAAGAGGGTGTGGAGATGGAGGAATCCCCAGCTATTGATGAGCTCCAGAGTGATGTGCTTGTGATCTAGGAAGTGCCCGTGGTTGTTCTGGAAGCAGCGTCACCGGCTGCTATGGAGATGGGAGCAGATGGCAGCTCGGGAATCCCTGGTGGCACACATTGCAAGGTAAGTTCTGTGCAGGTGTTGTCAGGAGGGGGATCCCGGGGGTTACCCGTGGCTTCCATGGTGCCGGGCGATAGTAGCGGGGCCCGGTGTCAGGTCTATGCAGGGCACAGGGTGGCATGGAGGATGAGCATGTTAACATTTTGTTGGAATCTGATGCAGGTCCTAGTGTAATTGTGCAGGCTGTGTCCAAAGAAGTGAGGGAGGTGTGGGAAAGGCAGTGGGAAAAACTGTAATAACTAATGGTTTGGCTCAAGGTCTGCCAGCTCTAAATCCAGATACTTTGGATGCTGGCGAGAAAGCAGTTGCAGAGTCAATGTATGGGAACATTTCAGTTCCTGCCAGGGTGAAGGAAGCATTGTCATTAATCAGTGCAGAAGTAAAGAAAAATAATTCTAAAGACATCCCAGAAGGAAAGGATAAAAATGTGGAGGCAAAAATGCAAAGAGAAAATGTCAATTTAGCTCCATGTGTTTCTTTTTCAGTGACAGAGGGTGGAGGGAGTGTGGGCAAGCCTAACCCTGAAGGAATGTCTTATGCACAGAAGGCGGCAGATATGGGGAAAATTTCTGGAAATATGGATTCAAGATTTGGTGGTGGTAGTGGCTTCCAGAGAGTGAGATGGAACCTAGTACATTTTAGGTGGGTGGGTGATGGTGACCCCCCCACCTAAGACTGATTTTCTTAGGTTTATTTCTTCTTTTGGGGTTACTTACAGAGATTTCTATGCCTGTATTCACCCTATAAAATCTGTTGAGTATGATGTCAGCTTTTATAATAAGGAAACATTGTTTATTTTTTGGAGAAAGTGGTCAGTAAACAAGGACAAGAATGGTTACTGTAGTTATGAGGTAGATTTGATGGAGAAGCAAAATGACATAAAAGTGACCATCCTGGTCCGCAATGAATCCATGCCTGAGGAAGATATCAAGTTTTGGTTAAGCAGGCAATGTGAATTGCAATCAGACATCAGGAAAATGGACCACACAATGGGAGCATTCTGGGGAGACCGGTGTTCACCATATTCCGTCTGCTGTGTACATAGGTCAAAACTGGGTGCATATATTGTATACCCTTCAACTAAGGACATGCTTTAAGTGTGATGAGGCTGGGCACCTCAGTGGTGACTGTGGGGGTGTGAAATGTTCAATGTGTGGGGAGAGTGGACATACATCTAGAGCATGTAATAAGGTGAAATGTAACCTTTGTGGGGAGATGGGGCATCCCTACAGTCATTGCCCCATGGCAAGTCATAACAACAGGGGTTGCATGAATTTTGAAGAAGGTAGTAGTTCACAAAAGAGAATTCCTAGGGGGGGGGGAGTAGTTAAAGTGAACAAAGAGAAAGGGATGTTATGGGAAATTGGAAAGAAATTGGAAAGAAAGTGTCAGAAGGAAGCAAAACTCAGCCTCAGGCCCAATCCCAGCCTCAATCCCAGTCCCAATCCTGGTTTCAAGTGGGGAAAAAAGGTGTGAAAACAACAAAGTGGAAAGTGGAGGAGGGGGTGATTCTTTCAAATAGGTTTGGGGTATTCTCCACATATGAGGAAAAAGGGGACCCAAGACTTAAACCTAGAAGACAAAGAAGAAAGAACAAATAAAGAAAATAAGTAATTAAGATGGTAGGGAAGAGGAGGAGGGAGAAGGGAATGCAGACAGTGAAATAGAGGATGTTGCAGCAGAAAGTTTAGAGTGGGATCCAATAGGGATTGAATTGGAGCAAGGAAAAGAGGAAGAGTTTGGGAAGCCACTGTTTGAGGATGAGGAGGTAGGTGTGGAGGTGGTTGCTGCTGAGGAGGAAGTGATGGTGATAGGGAAAGAGGCAGATAGTAAATCTGAGAGCCAGATTAATCAAAATAATGAGTCTAGCCCTGGGTCACTGGATGCAATGGAAACCCCTGACCCTGGTCCTAAAGTGGCTGGTGTGGTTGTGATTGAGGAAGTGAATGGGGTGGCATGTATGGACTGTGGTGTTGGTGGTGGTGATAACTAGAGTACTGTATGTGCATAGTCCATTTCAACAATCTGGAACCATGGATCCCCATCCTATTCGATGTTCCACAATGGATGTGGCTTCCGTGTTATCCGTACGTGCTCGGTATCTGGCTTTTGAGTTTTTTGACAACCGGGACATGGACATCTTGGGGTATATACACTAAGCTCCCGATTTTGGCCGATTTTGTGTTTTTTGTTCAAAGTGTCAACTCGGGAATTTACTAAACTCAAATCTCGGCAGTGATGAGGGCATTCGTATTTTTTTTTTGAAGGCAGAGAAAAAAAATACGAATGAATACACCATCGGTCAAACACACCTGTTGTTTTATACAACTTGGTAATTTACTAAAAATTCGTATTCACAATCACTGCCAGCAATAGCCAAACACTGCCGTGAAAAAGTACAAATTGTAAAAAAAAGCAGTTTTCAAATAGACCTGCTTTTTTTCCCCATATTCTGATAGGCATGCATGTATCAGTGAAATCTGTGCATGTTTATGTGTGAAAGAGTTAAAAAATAATTAAAAAAAATTGCGTGGGGTCCCCCCTCCTAAGCATAACCAGCCTCGGCCTCTTTGAGCCGGTCCTGGTTGTAAAAATACAGGGAAAAAACAGACTGAGGTTCCCCCATATTTAAACAACCAGCACCGGGCTCTGCGCCTGGTCCTGGTGCAAAAAATACGGGGGACAAAAAACGTAGGGGTCCCCCGTATCTTTAACACCAGCACCGGGCTCCACTAGTCAGAGAGATAATGCCACAGCCGGGGGACACTTTTATATTGGTCCCTGCGGCCCTCGCATTAAATCCCCAACTAGTCACCCCTGGCTGGGGTACCCTGGAGGAGTGGGGACCCCTTAAATCAAGGGGTCCTTCCCCTCCAGCCACCCAAGGACCAGGGGTGAAGCCCGAGGCTGTGTCCCCCCCATCCGTGGGTGGTGGATGGGAGGCTGATAGCCTTTTGTGTAAATAGAAAGAATATTGTTTTTGTAGCAGAACTACAAGTCCCAGCAAGCCTCCCCCGCAAGCTGGTACTTGGAGAACCACAAGTACCAGCATGCGGGTGGAAAATGGGCCTGCTGGTACCTGTAGTTCTACTACAAAAAAATACCCAAATAAAAACAAAACACACACACGGTGACAGTAAAACTTAAATGTACATACATGCACACTTACTTACATACATACATGCTTACCTATGTTGACCCGAAGTACTCGGTCCCCTTGTCCAGTAGAATCCATGGGTACCTGTAAATGAAATAATACGTACAAAGAATCCGGTGTAGATCGGTCCTCTTCTTAAAAGTTATAATCCAGGGATTTGGCAAAACAACAAACCGCTCACCCGAACTGAAAGGGGATCCATGTTTACACATTGATCCACTTTCCCCAAATGTCGGGACCCCCCGTGACTCCTGTCAAAGAGGGTCCCTTCAGCCAATCGAGGAGCGCCACGTCATGGCACTCTCCTGATTGGCTGTGCGCGCCTGCACGGTCAGTCAGGCGGAGCACTGTGGTTACATGGTAGCGTAGCGGCGCTACATTATATCCAATGGTGGGAACTTTGCGTTCTGCAGTAGACCGCAAGGTTAAGTGGGGCCACCCGCAGGCGCGCACAGCCAATCAGGAGAGTGCCAAGACGTGGAGCTCCCTGATTGGCTGAAGGGACCCTCTTTGACAGGAGTCACGGGGGGTCCCGACATTTGGGGAAAGTGGATCCATGTGTAAACATGGATCCCCTTTCAGTTCGTGGTTCGGGTGAGCGGTTTGTTGTTTTGCCAAGTCCCTGGATTATAACTTTTAAGAAGAGGACCGATCTACACCGGATTCGTTGTAAGTATAATTTTATTTACAGGTACCCCTGGATTCTACTGGACAAGGGGACCGAGTGCTTCGGGTCAACATAGGTAGGTATGTATGTATGTAAGTAAGTGTGCATGTATGTACATTAAAGTTTTACTGTCACGGTGTGTGTGTGTGTGTGTGTTTTGTTTTTATTTGGGTATTTTTTGTAGTAGAACTACAGGTACCAGTGGGCCCATTTCCCCCCCACATGCTGGTACTTGTGGTTCTCCAAGTACCAGCTTGCCGGGGAGGCTTGCTGGGACTTGTAGTTCTGCTACAAAAAAAACAGTAGCTTTTTGTGTAAAAAGAAAGAATATCAGCCTCCCATCCACCGCCCACGGATGGGGGGGACAGCCTTGGCCTTCACCCCTGGTCCTTGGGTGGCTGGAGGGAGGACCCCTTGATTTAAGGGGTCCCCACTCCTCCATGGTACCCCGGCCAGGGGTGACTAGTTGGGGATTTAATGCCAGGACCCAATATAAAAGTGTCCCCCGGCTGTGGCATTATCTCTCTGACTAGTGGAGCACGGTGCTGGTGTTAAAAATACGGGGGACCCCTACGTTTTTTGTCCCCCGTATTTTTTGCACCAGGACCAGGCGCAGAGCCCGGTGCTGGTTGTTTAAATAAGGGGGAACCCCAGTCAGTTTTTTCCCTATATTTTTACAACCAGGACCGGCTCAAAGAGCTCGAGGCTGGTTATGCTTAGGAGGGGGGACCCCATGCAAAAAAAAATTATGATTTTTAAACCTTTCTTCACTACTCATAATATACACAATGAAGCCCTGCACGGATCTCACAGATCCGGCCGGGATTCATTGTGTTTTGTCGGGCAGTGTTTTACTAATCACTCCCGTAAAACACTGCCTGACATTACGAATGACCTCGACATCAGAAAAAACGAAAATGCAGAATACGACAGCATAATAAATGAGACATAAAAAAAACAAAAAGTTGCAAACTCACAGTACCAATGTCATTCGTGTTTAATCTCCCACCAAATCCCGACAATTACATATCTTAGTAAATATACCCCCTTGTTCTTACAAGAGACCTGGATCAACAGATTGACAGCCCATCACAAAGCTAAAAGGGAGTGGATGTGCGGGCCCTCTTTTTGGTCTCTTGCTGCTGAGCCGTACGGTGGGGTGGCAGTACTTTTTACCGACATGGTAACCGTGCACAAGGTTGTTGAGTTACAAGTGGGAAGGTGTATGATTTTGGATGTCACTTTAAGAGGACATAACCTTAGGCTTATCAACATCTATGGCCCCCAGTCTTGCTGGGATAGGAAATGTATTTTTGAAATGATTAAACCCTTTCTGTTCACGGCCCAGCAAGTCACCTTTGGGGGCGATTTCAATGCTGTCCTTAGGCTGGGCTATGATGAGAATTATTTAGTTAGCATGATTAGTCAGGCAGGTATGGCTGATGTACAAATTAAACATTAACCAGACATCACGGGTTACACTTACTTTTGTGGTCAGCGCAGATCTAGAATAGACAGTTTTTTTGTTAAGGAGTCCTCAAACACTTCACCTTCAGAGGTAAAGTTTCTAGAGTTCTCTGATCACGGGTACTTAAGTTTTGTTTTGAATGCTTCTAAATCCTTCCAGAAAGGAAGGGGTCTGTAGCGTCTGAATGCTGAGCTTCTCAAGGAAGAGGAAGTGAGACAGTCTTTCAGGGAGTTTTTTCAGGCACAGGAGTCACTGTTGGAGGTGGGTTGGAGTAGATCGGAGTGATGGGAGGAAGTAAAAAAGAGAGCCCAAAGTCTTTTCAGGAGGCTAGTTAAAAGAAACTTGGTTAAAACAAATACCTACTATACTCTAAGAAGGAGATTCGATTTCCTGATCTCTGAACAGGGGGATAGTGGGGAAATCTCCTGGGTGAAATCACAGATGAGAGAACATCAGTATAGCCGTCTGTCTTCTTTGATTTTGGAGAGGTATTACGGAAAGCATCACTCCCCGGGTCCGTACCAGAGTTGTAGAAGGGGGATTGATGTTAAAGAGATACTGTAAGACGGCTTGTTGATGGAGAGGGTGTGCTTCAGAAGGGTGAGGAAGGCATCCTAAAAGTCATCAGGTCCTATTACACTAAACTCTTGTCTGGGAAGGCACTTGATAGAAAAACAATGGAGGCATTTCTGAGAGAGACACCTGGTCTTATGGAGCCAGATGCTTCTTTTGACTGTTTGAACAGTGAAATAGGTGTGGAGGAGGTCAGAGAGGCAATTGGCGGGTAAACTCCAAAAAAATCTCCAGGACCAGATGGTTTAACAGCTGAATTCTATAAAGAATTCTCAGATATCCTGGCTCCCCATCTTACGGAAGTATATAATACTAGCCTTGGTGAGGGTGAAAGCCCTCCTTCCATGAGGCAGTCAGCTCTTATTTTGCTGTGCAAAGATAAGGACCTGGCCCATATTGATAACTGGCGCCCCATCGCTCTTCTCAATATGGACAGAAAGATTCTGCCAAAAATATTTTTCAACAGGCTAAAGGAATTTTCAGAGCTTGTACTTTCACTTTCCCAGCACTGTACTGTAAAGGGTCACAGTACCTTTACTGCTGTCCTTGGTGTGCGGGAGGCTCTTGAAAGGTGCAGGGCTGGAAAGTTGAAAAAGTTTCTGCTGGCATTGGATCAGTCTAAGGCAGGCATGTCCAACCTGCGGCCCTCCAGCTGTTGTGAAACTACATATCCCAGCATGCCCTGACACAGTTTTGCTGTCAGAGAATGCTAAAGCTGTGTCAGGGTATGGTGGGATGTGTAGTTTCTCAACAGCTGGAGGGCCGCAGGTTGGACAGGCCTGGTCTAAGGCTCGTGATCGGGTCAATAATGAGTACCTGTGGGCCTTACTTGAAAGGTATGGTTTCCCTATAAGGGTGGTAAATTGGCTGAAAGAGAGCTTCCCACTTGTGAATGGTTGGGTAGGGCCTACATTTTCAGTAGAGATGTGCGGCGGACACTTTTCGTGTTTTGTGTTTTGGATCTGGATTGGTTTTGCCAAAACCACCCTTTCGGGTTTTGGTTATGGATCTGGATGATTTTTGAAAAAAAAAAACATAAAAATAGCTAAAATCACACAATTTGGGGGTAATTTTTCATCCTACGGTATTATTAACCTCAATAACATTAATTTCCACTCATTTACAGTCCTCACACCTCACAATATTGTTTTTAGGCCAAAAGGTTGCACCGAGGAGGCTGGATGACTAAGCTATGCGGCACAAACACCTGGCCCATCTAGGAGCGGCACTGTAGTGGCAGACAGGATGGCACTTAAAAAAAATAGGCCCCAAACAGGACATCATGCAAAGAAGAAAAAGAGGTGCAATGAGGTAACTGTATAACTAAGCTAAGCGACACAAGTGTGTGGCACAAACACCTGGCCCATCTAGGAGCGGCACTGTAGTGGCAGACAGGATGGCACTTAAAAAAACTAGGCCCCAAACAGCACATCATTCAAAGAAGAAAAAGAGGTGCAACGAGGTAGCTGTATGACTAAGCTAAGCGACCCAAGTGTGCGGCACAAACAACATGGGACGTTCTGGAATTTGCCCAGATGTAATACACGCACAATATTGGTGGCACAGGAGAGCATACCTCTAAAGCACACACACACACACGCACACACACACACGTAAAATTAATTTGGCTAATAATAACCCTTTTATTTGGAGCTATTATAATAATATGCAGCACAGGCAAGCGTACCCCTACACCACACAGGGCAAACCCTGTAAAAATTATTTCGATAATATAAGTAATGCATATAACCCTTTTATTTGGATTAAATAATATACAGTACAGGACACCACCACTAGACTTATGGCAGCAGAAGACACCAACAATGGACTGATGCAGCACGAGAAAGCACTACTGGACTTATACGGCAGTACCCCTGGATTTATACGGCAGTACCCCTGGAGTTGTACTGCAGTGTCAGACAGGATGGCACTTTAAAAAAATAGTCCCCAAACAGCACATGGGCCCTCATTCCGAGTTGATCGCTCGCTTGCTGCTTTTAGCAGCAGTGCACACACTAGGCTGCCGCCTTCTGGGAGTGTATCTTAGCTTAGCAGAATTGCTAACGAAAGGTTAGCAGTTCTGCTATTAAATATTTCCCTGTAGTTTCCGAGTAGCTCCAGACCTACTCCTAGATTGCGATCACTGCATACTGTTTGGTTCCTGATTTGACGTCACAAACACGCCCTGCGTTCGGCCAGCCACTCCCCGTTTCCCCAGCCACTCCTGCGTTTTTGCCTGGCACGCCTGCGTTTTTTAGCACACTCCCGGAAAACGCTTAGTTACCACCCAGAAACACCCACTTCCTGTCAATCACTCACCGATTAGCAGAGCGACTGAAAAGTGTCGCTCAGCCCTGTGTAAAATTGCATAGTTTTGTGTGAAAGTACTTAGCGCGTTCGCCCTGCGGCCCATAGGTATGCGCAGAATTGCCGGTTTTTAGCCTGATCGCAATTCTGCTAAAAAAGGCAGCGAGCGATCAACTCGGAATGACCCCCATGATGCAAAGAAGAAAAAGAGGTGCAAGATGGAATTGTCTTTGGGACTTTCCCACCCACCCTTATGTTGTATAAACAGGACATACACACTTTAATAAACCAATCATTTCAGCGACATGGTCTACCACACGACTGTGGCTGAAATGACTGGTTTGTTTGTGCCCCCACCAAAATAGAAGCAATCAATCTCTCCTTGCACAAACTGGCTCTACAGAGGCAAGATGTCGACCTCATCCTCAGCCTCCAATTCCTCACCCCTTTCAGTGTGTACACCCTCCTCCTCACAGAGTATTAATTCGTCCCCACTGGAATCCACCATAACAGGTCCCTGTGTACTTTCTGGAGGCAATTGTTGGTAGAGGTCTTCACGGAGGAATTTATAATTCATTTTGATGAGGGGAATGACCTGACTCAAGCTGGCATTGTCTGAACTGACTTCACGTGTGGCAAGTTCAAAGGGTTGGAGAACCTTGCACAAGATGGAAATCATTCTCCACTGCGCTTGAGTCAGGTGCATTCCCCCTCCTTTGCCTTTATCATAAGTGGATGTATAGGCTTGAATGGCCTTTTGCTGCTCCTCCATCCTCTGAAGCATATAGAGTGTTGAATTCCACCTTGTTACCACCTCTTGCTTCAGTTGATGGCAGGGCAGGTTCAGGGGTGTTTGCTGGCGCTCCAGTGGGCTGTCACAGTCATATAGTCCTTAGTCTGCCCTGTTCCACATGTTCCTGGTTAAGTGGACAGTGGGTACAACTGCATTTTTTAGGACACCGAAGACACTTTTTCTGACGTCTCTCTATCGCTTGCCTAGTGAAGTGGAACCTAGATGGGATTTGGTACCGGGGACACACTACCTCAAACAATTCTCTAAGTTCCACTGAAATAATGGCGGATACCGGACGCACGTCTAACACCAACATAGCTGTCAAGGCCTCAGTTATCTGATTTGCAACAGGATGACTGCTGTCACATTTCATCTTCCTCACAAAGGACTGTTGGACAGTCAGTTGCTTAGTTGAAGTAGTACAAGTGGTCTTCCGACTTCCCCTCTGGGATGACAATCGACTCCCAGCAGCAACAACAGCAGCGGCAGCAACAGCAGCAGTAGGCATACCACTCAAGGATCCTCCAGAGGAATCCCAGTTAGGAGAGGACTCCTCAGTCTTGACAGTGACATGGCCTGCAGGACTACTGACGTTCCTGACTGAGGAGGAAGTTGACATTGAGGGAGTTGGTGGTGTGGCTTGCAAGAGCTTGTGTACAAGAGGAAAAAGGTATTTAGTTGTCAGTGGACTGCTTCTGCTGTTACCCAGAGTTTTTGAACTTGTCAATGACTTCTAATGAATGCGCAGCAGGTCACTTATAAGGGAGGATGTTCCTAGGTGGTTAACATCCTTACCCCTACTTATTACAGATTGACAGAGGCAACACATGGCTTGACACCTGTTGTCCGGATTTATGAAGAAATAATTCCACACCGAAGAGGTGGCTTTTTTGGTATTTTGCCCAGGCATCACAATGGGCTTATTCATTCCATGGACAACAGGTGTCTCCCCGGGTGCCTGATTTAAACAAACCACATCACCATCAGAATCCTCATCGTCGACTTCCTCCTCGGCGTCAGCAACACCCATATCCTCATCCTGGTGTACTTCAACAGTGACATCTTCAATTTGAATATCAGAAACGGGACTGTGGGTGCTCCTTCCAGCACTTGCAGAGGGTGTGTAAATGGTGGAAGGAGCCACCTCTTCCTGTCCAGTGTTTCGAAGGTCAGGCATCACAACTGCCGACACACTTGGACTCTCCTTGGGGATTTGTGATACCATCTTAGAATGCACAGTTCTTTGCTGTGCTTTTGCCAGCTTAACTCTTTTCATTCTTCTAGCGGGAGTATGAGGGCTTCCATCGTCATGTGAACCTGAACCACTAGTCATGACGATAGGCCAGGGCCTTAGCCGTTCCTTGCCACTCTATGTCGTAAATGTCATATTGGCAATTTTACGTTTCTCCTCAGACCATTTAAATTTCTTTTTTTGGGTCATTTTACTGAACTTTTGCTTTTTGGATTTCACATGCCCTCTAGTATGAAATTTGGCAAATGAGGTTGATGGCATTTCATCATGTCATGACCAGTGGCAGCATCTTCAGCACTAGGAGGAAGTGGTTCTTGATCTTTCCCTATTTTATCCTACAAATTTTTGTTCTCCATTATTTTTCTGGAGTTATATAATACAATATGCGGCACAGGAGAGCATACCCCTACACCACACAGGGCAAACCCTGTAAAAATTATATTTGGATTAAATGTTAATAACCCCTTTTTTTGGAGTAAATAATATGCAGCACAGGACACTACCACTGGTCTGATGCAGGACAACACAGCGACACTGTAAGGCAGTGGTGTGCGGTGAGGTCAGTGGCTGGTGAGGCACTGTAGCCATAATGTCCATCAAGTCCTGCCAATGACTCTTACCGCCGCTGAGCCAATGCCCGCTACTGCCGCCGCCTCCGCCAATTACCTACAAAATCGCCGACATCAACCACCCGGTCCCCATCTTCTAACCCATATCTCAGTCCGATTCCGCTGCCAATGACCGCAGCCTGCCTGCTCATCAAACTTGTATAGAGCAGGAGGCTAATATATTGTAAATTTTTAATAATTTATGGGAAAGAGAGAGGAGGAATATGGGGGGATGGGAGAAATGAGAAATATGGGGAGATGGGAGAGAGAGCAGGGGGTAGGATGGGAGTAGTCGTGGTGGAGACAGGGGGCAGGCTGAGAGTGGTAGTAGTGGGGAGCAGGGGGGCAGACTGGGAGTTGTAGTTGTGGAGAGCAGGGGGAAAGCTGGGAATAGTAGTGGGGAGAATGGGGACAGGATGGGAGTATTAGTAGTGCAGAGTGGTTTAGTATGATATACCGACTGACAGGATGCCAGCGGTCAGAATACCGACAGCGGCATCCTGACCGTCAGAATGCCGGTAGGTTCCTGTGATGTACCCTAACCATCCCATGCTCCCTATCCTAACCCTCTCTTGTGGCTGCATAAACTTAACCCTCCCTGGTGGTGCTTGACCCTAACCCTCCCAGGTGGTGCCTAACCCTAATACTCCGTTCCCAGCTACCTAAACCAAACCTTCCGTCCCCGGCACCTAACCCTAACCTTCCCTGCACCCTAAGCCTAACCCTCTTCTCATGCCTAAACCTGACTCCACCTGCAGCAGGACACCCGTGCGTCCCACTAAAAGGGCATTCGGGAATCCGGCTGTCGGTATTTTGACGCCAGTATCCCAAGCAGCGTCGGTATTTAGACGCCGGGCTTGTGGTGTCCTACAGGATTCCGGCGTCAGCATATCGCCGACCAGGATCCCATGCGATGGGCATAGAGGGGACTTGGTGAGTATAAGTTACAATAAGATGAACAAGGATCTCACCTCTTTGCAGCTCACAAAGGACGTACACTCGGACAGCCATAGTGGAAGTTATGTGTCCCGCTCCTCTGACAGTTTACACCCGTCTCTTCCCTGTACGGTCCAGCGGGGTTAGGACACAGGGGTGGAACGCGTCCTGCGATCGGGTTGCGGGATGGGGGGGCGCCGCACTTCCGGCCCTCCACACCAGCTGTAGTAGAACAAGTCTTCAACACTTCCAGCAGTGTCTGCCCGCTTGTAGTATAGGGTACAGACATTCCCCCTCAGCACAGGGGTGGGAGGGCAAGGGAGGGGGGTAAGAACCACCGATGCAGCTCTGCATGTGGCGCGGCCGTAGAACAGGTAAATGCCATGGTTGTATACTCTAGTCCAGTCCGGGGGGGGGGGGGGGGTTGGTGGCGGCGCGGGTGAGCGTTTGCAGTAGCCGGTCCTGGGAATGCATGTGGTTTGGGGACAGGTAGCCACTCCGTCCCTGCCCACTGTCCAATCACATCAACCTCAGTGACAGGGTCGTGCTTTCATATGGGCTGAAAGCACACCCCTGTCAAAGAGGCACTTCCAGTTGGTGCCGCTTTCAGTTATTTTTCGAATGGGCTTTCACTGCCCGAAGTTTGGCCCCACCCCCAGCTTCCGCTCCGTTACCATTAACAGCAGGAGGCACCGAAAGCGGTGCCTCCAAAACACATTTAAATCTATTTTTTGACATAATAAAAATGATTAATATAATATAAAGGCTAAAGAAGATACTTATGACACAGAATATGTGTCATAAGTATCTTCTTTGTATTATTTTAATCATTAATGACAGGGGAGGCACTGCCTCCCCTGACTGCACATCCCTACTGTAAGGGACTTCTTATACAGCAACACTGGACATATGGCAGCAGAGGACACCACCACTGTGACTGGTCACTGGACTGACTGATGTACAGGACACTACCACTTGTCTGATGTAGGACAACACAGCAAGACTGTTAGGGACTTATAAAGCAGCACTGGACATATGGCAGCAGAGGACACCACCACTGTGACTGGTCACTGGACTGACTGATGCAGCATAAGACATGCCACTGGACTGAGCAGCACAAGACAGCACTCTAATCGCCACCCCACTTTCCCGCCTGCACAGACACTGAGGACGGAGACACGTCCTCTCGCTACACTCTCCAGGACTAGAGTGAAAATGGCGGCGACGCGCAGCTCCTTACATGGTATCCAAACCCTCACAAAAATCCGACAGAGGATGAAGACGTTTTGCCTAGTTCTGGTTTCCGAGTCAGGCGGGAAAACCCGACCCGGGTAAGGATCCGGGCTCGAGTCGTGAAGTTTGGTAGGGTTCGGTTCTCTGAGAACCGAACCCGCTCATCTCTATTTTTCAGTAGACTGGTGTTCGTCAGGGTTGTCCCCTGAGCCCTCTTTTGTACATGTTTGCAATCAATCCTTTTATAAGAAAGGTTGAGGGCGGCATGTTGGAAGGGATGCAGCTGAACCCAGTGTTTCCTTTGAGTGTAGCAGCCTATGCTGATGATGTCACAGTAGTCCTGTCATTGGTGGCAGAGGCACGTGAAGTAGACCAACTGATCATGGAAATTTTCAAGTGCTTCGGGTTCCATAGTCAATCAGGACAAGTGTGAAGCTTTCTGGATGGGGGAGGAAGGCAACGAGTTTGATCTTCCGGACAGCCTGCCCAGGGCTAGTCAAAGTATAAAAATCTTGGTCATCAAATTTGATCATGGTGACTATGCCAGCACAAATTGGATAGGGAAACTGGATGGTGCAACCCATAAAGTAAAGAGCTGGATAGGATGGAAATTCTCTCTGAGGGAAAGGGTGGACCTGTGTAAAACTTACCTGATCCCGATGTTTTTGTATGTCAGCTATGTATGTTTTTTGCCGCAGTATTTGTGGGCTAGAATGAATTCCTTGTTATTTCTGCTATTGTGGGGGAACAAGATGAACATCGTGAAAAGAGGTATCACTTACAGACCGAGGGCTGAAGGCGGCTTGGACATGGTAAACCCCGTAGTCTTCTTTGTG
The DNA here is from genome assembly GCF_028390025.1 of Pseudophryne corroboree. Lineage (NCBI taxonomy): Eukaryota > Metazoa > Chordata > Amphibia > Anura > Myobatrachidae > Pseudophryne > Pseudophryne corroboree. The sequence continues at coordinate 481,218,696 of NC_086444.1, forward strand.
ACAGATTTTCTGAAGCTAAATGTTGGTGGTCTCTGCTTAAAGATGCCCCCTCAGTGGGTAAATGGCTTTAGGGAATGGGTGTTTCCCTTTATTAGAGTATGGTTATAGGATGGCACACTGAGAATTTTTATGGCTTGGAGAGGCTACCTCCCGATCTATGTGATACAGTGTCTGAAGGTGATCAGGCGATGGGGCCTGAAGGTGGGTGATATAAGAGATCTCTCGAGAAAGGAGTTGGGGAGGGTCTTGTGTTCCCACTTTTATGTCCCGTTGGCCCTGAAAGACTGCCCAGGTAATGTTCTCACAGAAGGATTGAATCTGGTAAATTCCCAGAGGGTACCTCTGAAGTTTAGGGATATTGCCTGGTTCTCTTTTCAAGGGAGGCTTTATGTTAGAGGTAACATCAAATTTAGAAGTGCCGATGATCGTGTTTGCCAACAGGAGGAATGTCAAGGGGAGGAGGAGACTATGGACCACCTCTTCTGTAGATGTCCCTTTAACATAAAGGTTTACAAAACCGTGTCGGCGCCATAGGCATCCCTTGCCTTTTGGGGCTCAGTTACCCAGAATGGGTTTACGGGGCATTCAAAGGGTATGGGGGCTTTGATTTGGGCACATTTTTTCTAGTCAGCTTAGCTGTTAGGTTCCAGACGTGGCAGGCACGGTGTCTGGTTAGTTTGAGAGGAAAAGTCCTTCCCTGTGAAGAGGTGGTGGGTCGTATTCTTCATGAGGTGAGTTGGATGATGGATCTGGAGAAGAGGAGATTGTGGCGCCAGTTGAAACCCCCTTAGTGGGTGGTGGAAGATTTTCTCTTTTCAGTCTCAGGTTCTTTTCTGTCCTGGTCACTTTTTCTCAGCTGATTAGGTTTTGTGGTTTCATCTTTTTAAAGAAGGGGTTTGCATACACCTTAAAATATGCAGATATTTTACTCTAGTTATAATCATTTGTTCGTAGTCCGGTATGTATGGAGGATGAATGGTATGAATGAAGGTAGGATTGTATTGTGGATAAATATGGGAGTGTATGGAGGTGGAGCGTTTATGATAAATGTGTGTTAAATGTTGAGTCAGCTAAGTGAGGAATGTTGGGGGGGTTCCCTGAAATGGATTCACAGAAATTATGTGGATCAAGGAAAATAATTAATATGAAAGTATGATAAAGTGATGGAAAACATATTTGAGTTATGTAAACGGTAAATATCATGATGTAATGATCTCTATTTATTTATTATGTATATAATTGTAAATATGATTATAATGTTTATATTTTGTTATAAAATGGAAGCTGTGCATAAATAAAAACATGCCCAGGTGCATATACTACTGCTCTGTCCCCATGTAACCCTGGCGCATATACTACTGCTCTCTCTTGGTGTAATCCAGGTGCATATACTACTGTCTCTCCCCGTGTAACCCAGGCGCATATACTACTGTTCTCTCTTGGTGTAACCCACACGCATATACTACTGTTCTCTCTTGGTGTAACCCACGTGCATAAACTACTGATCTCTCCTGGTGTAACCAAGGCCCATATACTACTGTTCTCTCCTGGTGTAACCCAGGAGCATATTATATTCTTTCCTGGTGTAACCCAGGAGCATATTCTATTCTTTCCTGGTGTAACCCAGGCCCATATACTACTGTTTTCTCCTGGTGTAACCCAGGCCCATATACTACTGTTCTCTCCTGGTGTAACCCAGGAGCATATACTACTGTTCTCTCCTGGTGTAACCAAGGCCCATATACTACTGCTCTTTCCTGGTGTAACCCTGTCACATATACTACTGATCTCTCCAGGTGTAACCCTGGCACATATACTACTGCTCTCTCCTGGTGTGCAGACGTATGTGCAGGAGCTCCTGAGCTCCAGAGCCTAGCAGTGCAGCAGAGTGAGAGTGCCCTCCCCCTTGCAGGATTCCTGGGCAGGAGTTGCTGCTCTTAGCAGGGGGAGAGTGGAAGTTTCAGCAGGTGGAAGGCCCGGGCCCGGGGCTGCTGCCTTCGGGTCCCAGAGGTATGAAGAAGGGGCAGGCATCCCTCACGCCACCCCCTTCCCCTGCTGACTGTGTACACCTAAGCCTGTGGAAGGCACCTCTGCCAGTAAGATTACTGGTGGGGACGGTACAGTCGCTGCAGCGGCTGAGCCTCCAGGCAAGGAAGGGGTTAATGTCAATGTAACAGAAGATATCTCAGATGCAGATGACTCAGACTGTGATGATGATGTTTCAGAGGAAGATTACTGGGTCCATTTAGGCCTAAAGGAATTAATGGCAGAAGCTGCTAAACTTAAATCCAGGTATTATGCTCGCAAGAGAAAGTGTAATACAATTGGCAATTTGGAGCGGGTCAGGATCCAGGGTGAAATTGATGAAATACAAGCAACCATGTGCAATATAAAGGCCAGAATAACATCTTTAAAGGAATCTGAAGGAAAGAAAAAAAAAGGCAAAAGTTTCCATACCAGCAGGGAAGGAGATAACTGCAGTGCATAGAATTCAGGTTACACCCTCATCAAAGGAGTTGATTCACCTGGAGAAGGAAGAGGGTGTGGAGATGGAGGAATCCCCAGCTATTGATGAGCTCCAGAGTGTGCCTGTCCAGGAAGAGGCTGTGGTTTTTCTGGATACAACATTATCGGCTGCTATGGAGACGGGGGGAGCGGGCGGCGGCTCAGGAATCTCTGGTGGCACACCAAGCAAGGTAAGATCTGTGCACGTGTTGTCAGGAAGGGGATACCCGGGGGTTACCCGTGGCTTCCAAGGTGCCGGGCAATGGTAGCAGTAATGAAAATGCTGTTATAGGTGACAGTCCGGTGAGGACTGGAGGGCAGGATCCGGCGTCGGGTCTATGTAGGGCGCAGGGTGGCATGGAGGATGAGCCTGTTAACATTTTGGTTGAATCTGATGCAGGTCCTAGTGTAATTGTGCAGGCTGTGTCCAAAGAAGTGCAGGGAGGTGTGGGAATAGCAGTAAGGAAAATTGTAATAACTGATGGTTTGGCTCAAGGTCTGCCAGCTCTAGATCCAGAGACTTTGGATGCTGGTGAGAAAGTAGTTGCAGAGTCAATGTATGGGAACATTCCAGCTCCTGCCAGGGTGAAGGAAGCATTGTCATTAATCAGTGCAGAAGTAAAGAAAAATAATTCTAAAGACATCCCAGAAGGAAAGGATAAAAATGTGGAGGCAAAAATGCAAAGAGAAAATGTCAATTTAGCTCCATGTGTTTCTTTTTCAGAGACAGAGGGTGGAGGGAGTGCGGGCAAGCCTAACCCTGTTGAAATGTCTTATGCACAGAAGGCGGCAGATATGGGGAAAAATTCTGGAAATAAGGATACAAGATTTGGTGGTGGTGGTGGTGGCCAAAGAGTGAGACGAAGCCTAGTACAGTTTAGGTGGGTGGGTGATGGTGACCCCCCCACCCAAGACTGATTTTCTAAGGTTAATTTTTTCTCTTGGGATTACTTACAGAGATTTATATGCCTGTATTCACCCTATAAAATCTGTTGAGTATGATGTCAGCTTTTATGATAAGGAAACATTGTTTATTTTTTGGAGAAAGTGGTCTGTAAACAAGGACAAGAATGGTTACTGTAAGTATGAGGCGGATTTGATGGAGAAGCAAAATGACATAAAAGTGACCATCCTTGTCCACAATGAATCCATACCTGTGGAAGATATCTGGTTTCGGTTAAGCAGGCAATGTGAATTGCAATCTGACATTAGGAAAACGGACCACACAATGGGAGTGTGGGGAGGTGCTTGGTTGGCCAGTGTACGTCTGTATCCTGGGGAGACCGGTGTGCGCCATATTCCATCTGCTGCTTACATAGGTTGAGACCGGGTGCAGATATTTTATACTGGTCAACCAAGGACATGTTTTAAGTGTGGTGAGGCTGGCCACCTCAGTGGTGACTGTGGGGGTGTGAAATGTCCGATGTGTGGGGAGAGTGGACATACATCTAGAACAGTAATAAGGGGAAATGTAACCTTTGTGGGGAGATGGGACATCCCTACAGTCGTTGCCCCATGGAAAATCATAACAACAGGGGTTGCGTGAATTTTGAGGAAGGTAGTAGTTCAGAAATGAGAATTACTAAGGGGGGAGTAGTTAAAGTGAACAAAGAGAAATGTTATGGGAAATTTGAAAAATTAAGATTTTACTCACCGGTAAATCTATTTCTCGTAGTCCGTAGTGGATGCTGGGACTCCATAAAGACCATGGGGAATAGCGGCTCCGCAGGAGACTGGGCACAATTAAAGAAAGCTTTAGGACTACCTGGTGTGCACTGGCTCCTTCCACTATGACCCTCCTCCAGACCTCAGTTAGGATACTGTGCCCGGAAGAGCTGACACAATAAGGAAGGATTTTGAATCCCGGGTAAGACTCATACCAGCCACACCAATCACACCGTATAACTCGTGATACTATACCCAGTTAACAGTATGAAATATAACTGAGCCTCTCAACAGATGGCTCAACAATAACCCTTTAGTTAGGCAATAACTATATACAAGTATTGCAGACAATCCGCACTTGGGATGGGCGCCCAGCATCCACTACGGACTACGAGAAATAGATTTACCGGTGAGTAAAATCTTATTTTCTCTGACGTCCTAAGTGGATGCTGGGACTCCGTAAGGACCATGGGGATTATACCAAAGCTCCCAAACGGGCGGGAGAGTGCGGATGACTCTGCAGCACCGAATGAGCAACTCTAGGTCCTCCTCAGCCAGGGTATCAAACTTGTAGACTCTTGCAAGAGTGTTTGAACCCGACCAAGTAACAGCTCGGCAAATTTGTAAAGCCGAGACCCCTCGGGCAGCCGCCCAAAAAGAGCCCACTTTCCTCGTGGAATGGGCTTTTACAGATTTAGGGTGCGGCAGTCCAGCCGCAGAATGTGCAAGTTGAATCGTGCTACAGATCCAGCGAGCAATAGTCTGCTTAGAAGCAGGAGCACCCAGCTTGTTGGGTGCATACAGGATAAATAGCGAGTCAGTTTTCCTGACTCCAGCCGTCCTGGAAACATATATTTGTCAGGGCCCTGACTACGTCCAGTAACTTGGAATCCTCCAAGTCCCAAGTAGCCGCAGGCACCACAATAGGTTGGTCCACATGAAAAACTGATACCACCTTAGAAAGGAATTGGGAACGAGTCCTCAATTCCGCCCTATCCATATAAAAAAATTAGATAAGGGCTTTTGCATGATAAAGCCGCTAATTCTGATACACGCCTGGCCGACGCCAAGGCCAACAGCATGAACACTTTCCACGTGAGGTATTTTAGCTCCACGGATTGAAGTGGCTCAACCCAATGCGACTTCAGGAAATCCAACACCACGTTGAGATCCCACGGTGCCACTGGAGGCACAAACGGGGGCTGACTATGCAGCACTCCCTTAACAAAAGTCTGAACTTCAGGCAGTGAAGTCAGTTCTATTTTGGAAGAAAATCGATAGAGCCGAAATCTGGATCTTAATGGAAACCAATTTTAGGCCCATAGTCACCCCTGACTGTAGGAAGTGCAGAAATCGACCTAGCTGAAATTCCTCCGTTGGGGCCTTCCTGGCCTCACAGCACACAACATATTTCCGCCATATGCGGTGATAATGGTTTGCATTCACTTCTTTCCTAGCTTTAATTAGCGTAGGAATAACTTCCTCCGGAAAGCCCTTTTCCTTCAGGATCCGGCGTTCAACCACCATGCCGTCAAACGCAGCCGCGGTACATCTTGGAACAGACAGGCCCCCTGCTGCAGCAGGTCCTGTCTGAGCGGCAGAGGCCATGGGTCCTCTGAGATCATTTCTTGGAGTTCTGGGTACCAAGCTCTTCTTGGCCAATCCAGAACAATGAGTATAGTTCTTACTCCTCTCCTTCTTATTATTCTCATTACCCTGGGTATGAGAGGCAGAGAAGGGAACACATACACCGACTGGTACACCCATGGTGTTACCAGAGCGTCCACAGCTATCGCCTGAGGGTCCCTTGACCTGGCGCAATATCTTTTTAGCTTTATGTTGAGGCGGGACGCCATCATGTCCACCTGTGGCCTTTCCCAACGGTGTACAATCATTTGGAAGACTTTTGGATGAAGTCCCCACTCTCCCGGGTGGAGGTCGTGTCTGCTGAGAAAGTCTGCTTCCCAGTTATCCACTCCGGGAATGAACACTGCTGACAGTGCTAACACATGATTTTCCGCCCATCTGAGAATCCTTGTGGCTTCTGCTATCGCCATCCTGCTTCTTGTGCCACCCTGTTGGTTTACATGAGCGACCGCCGTGATGTTATCTGACTGGATCAGCACCGGCCGGTGTTGAAGCAGGGGTCTAGCCTGACTTAGGGCATTGTAAATGGCCCTTAGTTCCAGAATATTTTTGTGTAGGGAAGTCTCCTGACTTGTCCATAGTCCTTGGAAGTTTCTTCCCTGTGTGACTGCCCCCCAGCCTCGAAGGCTGGCATCCGTGGTCACCAGGACCCAGTCCTGTATGCCGAATCTGCGCCCCTCTAGAAGATGAGCACTCTGCAGCCACCACAACAGCGACACCCTGGCCCTTGGAGACAGGGTTATCCCCCGATGCATCTGAAGATGCGACCCGGACCACTTGTCCAACAGATCCCACTGGAAGATCCTTGCATGGGACCTGGCGAATGGAATTTCTTCGTAAGAAGCCACCATCTTTCCCAGGACTCGCGTGCATTGATGCACCGACACCTGTATTTGTATTAGGAGGTCTCTGTCTAGAGACGACAACTCCTTGGACTTCTCCTCCGGGAGAAACCCTTTTTTCTCGTTCTGTGCCCAGAACCATACCCAGGAACAGTAGACGCGTCGTAGGAACCAGCTGCGACTTTTGAATATTCAGAATCCAGCCGTGCTGTTGTAGCACTACCCGAGATAGTGCTACTCCGACGAACAACTGCTCCCTGGACCTCGCCTTTATAAGGAGATCGTCCAAGTATGGGATAATTATTTCAGCCATTACCTTGGTAAATACCCTCGGTGCCGGGGACAGACCAACGTCAACGTCTGGAATTGGTAATGACAATCCTGGTGAGGAGGGTAAATAGGGACATGCAGGTAAGCATCCTTGATGTCCAGTGATACCATGAAATTCTCCAGGCTTGCAATAATCGCCCTGAGCGATTCCATTTTGAACTTGAACCTTCGTATATAAGTGTTCAAGGATTTCAATTTTAGAATGGGTCTCACCGAACCGTCTGGTTTCGGTACCACAAACATTTTGGAATAGTAACCCCGGCCTTGTTGAAGGAGGGGTACCTTGATTTCACCTGCTGGAAGTACAGCTTGTGAATTGCCGCCAGTACTACCTCCCTTTCTCCGAGGGCAGCAGGCAAGGCTGATGTGAGGTAACGGCGAGGGGGAGTCGCCTCGAACTCCAGCTTGTATTCCTGTGATACTACTTGCAGAACCTAGGGATCCACCTGTGGGCAAGCCCACTGGTCCCTGAAGTTCCCGAGACGCGCCCCCACCGCACCTGTCTCCACCTGTGGAGCCCCAACGTCATGCGGTGGACTCGGAGGAAACGGGGGAAGATTTTTGATCCTGGGAACTGGCTGTCTGGTGCAGCTTTTTCCTTCTTCCCTTGTCTCTGTGCAGAAAGGAAGCGCCTTGACCCGCTTGCTTTTCTGAAGCCGAAAGGACTGTACCTGAAAATACGGTGCTTTCTTAGGCTGTGAGGAAACCTGAGGTAAATTTTTTTCTTCCCAGCTGTTGCTGTGGATACGAGGTCCCAGAGACCATCCCCAAACAATTCCTCACCCTTATAAGGCAGAATTTCCATGTGCCTTTTTAAAGTCGGCATCACCTGTCCACTGCCGGGTCTCTAATACCCTCCTGGCAGAATGGACATTGCATTAATTCTGGATGCCAGCCGGCAAATATCCCTCTGCATCCCTCATATATAAGATGACGTCTTTAAAATGCTCTATGTTAGCAAAATATTATCCCTGTCTAGAGTATTAATATTATCTGACAGGGTATCAGACCACGCTGCAGCAGCACTATTTTTATGCTGAGGCAATTGCAGGTCTCAGTATAGTACCTGAGTGTGTACATACAGACTTCAGGATAGCCTCCTGCTTTTTATCAGCAGGCTCCTCCAAAGTGGCCGTATCCTAAGACGGCAGTGCCACCTTTTTTGACAAACGTGTGAGCGCCTTATCCACCCTAGGGGATATCTCCCAACGTGACCTATCCTCTGGCGGGAAAGGGTACGCCAGCAGTAACTTTTTAGAAAGTACCAGTTTCTTATCGGGGGCCCCACGCTTCTTTACACACTTCATTCAGTCATCTGATGGGGGAACAAAACACTGGCTGCTTTTTCTCCCCAAACATAAAACCCCTTTTATGTGGTACTTGGGTTAATGTCAGAATGTTTTACACATTTTTCATTGCCGAGATCATGCAACGGATGTTCCTAGTGGATTGTGTTTATGTCTCAACCTCGTCGACACTGGAGTCAGACTCCGTGTCGACATCTGTGTCTGCCATCTGAGGTAACGGGCGTTTTTTGAGCTCCTGATGGCCTTTGAGACGCCTGGGCAGGCGCGGGCTGAGAAGCCGGCTGTCCCACAGCTGTTACGTCATCCAGCCTTTTATGTAAGGAGTTGACATTGTCGGTTAATACCTTCCACCTATCCATCCACTCTGGTGTCGGCCCCACAGGGGGCGACATCCCATTTATCGGCCTCTGCTCCGCCTCCACGTAACCTTCCTCATCCAACATGTCGACACAGCCGTACCGACACACCGCACACACACAGGGAATGCTCTGACTGAGGACAGGACCCCACAAAGCCCTTTGGGGAGACAGAGAGAGAGTATGCCAGCACACACCAGAGCGCTATATAATGCAGGGATTAACACTATAACTGAGTGATTTTTCCCCCAATAGCTGCTTGTATACACATATTGCGCCTAAATTTGGTGCCCCCCTCTCTTTTTAACCCTTTGAGCCTGAAAACTACAGGGGAGAGCCTGGGGAGCTGTCTTCCAGCTGCACTGTGAAGAAAAAATGGCGCCAGTGTGCTGAGGGAGATAGCCCCACCCCTTTTTCGGCGGACTTTTCTCCCGCTTTTTTCATGGATTCTGGCAGGGGTAATTTATCACATATATAGCCCTGGGACTATATATTGTGATGATTTGCCAGCCAAGGTGTTTATATTGCCCTCAGGGCGCCCCCCCCCCAGCGCCCTGCACCCATCAGTGACCGGAGTGTGAGGTGTGCATGAGGAGCAATGGCGCACAGTTGCAGTGCTGTGCGCTACCTTGTTGAAGACAGAAGTCTTCTGCCGCCGATTTTCAGGAACACTTCTTGCTTCTGGCTCTGTAAGGGGGCCGGCGGCGCGGCTCCGGGACCGAACATCAAGGTCGGGTCCTGCGGTCGATCCCTCTGGAGCTAATGGTGTCCAGTAGCCTAAGAAGCCCAAGCTACCACCTGTTAGGTAGGTTCGCTTCTTCTCCCCTTAGTCCCTCGCTGCAGTGAGTCTGTTGCCAGCAGATCTCACTGTAAAATAAAAAACCTAAAATATACTTTCTTTCTAGGAGCTCAGGAGAGCCCCTAGTGTGCATCCAGCTCAGCCGGGCACAAGATTCTAACTGAGGTCTGGAGGAGGGTCATAGTGGGAGGAGCCAGTGCACACCAGGTAGTCCTAAAGCTTTCTTTAATTGTGCCCAGTCTCCTGCGGAGCCGCTATTCCCCATGGTCCTTACGGAGTCCCAGCATCCACTTAGGTCGTCAGAGAAATAGTGTCAGGAGGAAGCAAAGTTCAGCCTCAGGCCCAATCCCAGCCTCAATCCCAGTCCCAATCCTGGTTTCAGGTGGGAAAAAAAGGTGTACAAACAACAAAGAGGAAAGTGGAGGAAAAGGTGATTCTTTCAAATAGGTTTGGAGTATTGACAGCTGAGGAAGATGAGGGAGAAGTGGTTCTAGAAAAAGGGGAACCAAGACTTAAACCTAGAAGACAGAGAAGAAAGAACAAAGAAAGGAAAGAAGTAACTAAGATGGTAGGGAAGAGAAGGAGGGAGAAGGGAATGCAGACAGTGAAATAGAGGATGTTGCAGCAGAAAGTTTAGAGTGGGATCCAATAGGGATTGAATTGGAGCAAAGAAAAGAGGAGGTGGAGTTTGGGAAGCCACTGTTTGAGGATGAGGAGGTAGGTGTGGAGGTGGTTGCTGCTGAGGAGGAAGTGATGGTGATAGGGAAAGAAGCAGAGAGTGAATCTGAGAGTCGGATCAATCAAAATAATGAGTCTGGCCCTGGGTCACTGGATGCAAGGGAACCCCCTGACCCTGGTCCTAAAGTGGCTGGTGTGGATGTGGTTGTGATTGAGGAAGTGAATGGGGTTGCATGTATGGACTGTGGTGTTGGTGGTGGTGGAGATAACTAGAGTAATGTATGTGCATAGTCCATTTCAACAATCTGGAACCATGGATCCCCATCCTATTCGATGTGCCACAATGAATGTGGCTTCCGTGTTATCCGTACGTGCTCTGTATCTGGCTTTTGAGTTTTTTGACAACCAGGACGTGGACATCTTGTTGTTACAAGAGACCCGGATCAACAGATTAGCAGCCCTTCACAAAGCTAAAAGTGAGTGGAGGCGCGGACCCTCTTTTTGGTCTCTTGCTGCTGAGCCGTATGGTGGGGTGGCGGTACTTTTTACTGACCTGGTAACCGCGCGCAAGGTTGTTGAGTTACAAGTGGGAAGGTGTATGATTTTGGATGTCACTTTAAGAGGACATAACCTTAGGCTTATTAATATCTATGGCCCCCAGTCTCGCTGGGATAGGAAATGTCTTTTTGAAATGGTTAAACCCTTTCTTTTCACGGCCCAGCAAGTCATCTTTGGGGGCGATTTCAACGCCATCATTAGGCCAAAAGACAGGGGAGGCTCCAAAGGACTGAGGCTGGGCTATGATGAGAATTTTTTAGTTAGTATGGCTTGTCAGGCAGGTATGGTTAATGTACACATTAAACATCAACCTGACCTCACTGGTTACACTTACTTTTGTGGTCAGCGCAGATCTAGAATAGACAGGTTTTTTGTTAAGGAGTCCTCAAGCACTTTACCTTCAGAGGTAAAGTTTGTAGAGTTCTCAGATCACGGGTACTTAAGTTTTGTTTTGAATGCCTCGCAATCCTTCCAGAAAGGAAGGGGTCTGTGGCGTCTGAATGCTGAGCTTCTCAAGGAAGAGGAAGTGAGACAGTCTTTCAGGGAGTTTTTTCAGGCGCAGGAGTCACTGTTGGAGGCTGGTTGGAGTAGATCGGAGTGGTGGGAGGAAGTAAAAAAGAGAGCCCAAAGTCTTTTCAGGAGGCTAGTAGTCAAAAGAAACTTGCTTAAAAAAATACCTACTATACTTTAAGAAGGAGATTAGATTTCCTGATCTCTGAACAGGGGGATAGTGGGGAAATCTCCCGGGTGAAATCACAGATGAGAGAACATCAGTATAGCCGTCTATCTTCTTTGATTTTGGAGAGGGATTACGGAAAGTACCACTCCCCAGATCCCTACCAGAGTTGTAGAAGGGGATTGATGTTAAAGAGATAAGAGGGCTTGTTGATGGAGAGAGTGTGCTTCAGAAGTGTGAGGAAGGCATCCTAAAAGTCATCAGGTCCTATTACGCTGAACTCTTGTCTGCGAAGGCACTTGACAGAGAAACGATGGAGGCATTTCTGAGGGAGACACCTGGTCTTGTGGAGCCAGATGCTTCTTTTGACTGTTTGAACAGCAAAATAGGTGTGGAGGAGGTCAGAGAGGCAATTGGCGGGTTAACTCCCAAAAAATCTCCAGGACCAGATGGTTTAACAGCTGAATTCTATAAAGAATTCTCAGATATCCTGGCTCCTCGTCTTATGGAAGTATATAATACTAGCCTGGGTGAGGGTGAACTCCCTCCTTCCATGAGACAGTCAGCTCTTATTTTGCTGTCCAAAGGTAAGGACCCGGTCCATATTGAGAACTGGCGCCCCATCGCTCTTCTCAATACGGACAGAAAGATTCTGGCAAAAATCTTTTTCAACAGGCTAAGGGAATTTTCAGAGCTTGTACTTTCACCTTCCCAGCACTGTACTGTAAAGGGCTGCAGTACCTTTACTGCTGTCCTTGGTGTCTGGGAGGCTCTTGAAAGGTGCAGGGCTGGAAAGTTGAATAAGTTTCTGCTGGCATTGGATCAGTCTAAGGCTTTTGATCGGGTCAATCATGAGTACCTGTGGGCCTTACTTGAAAGGTATGGTTTCCCTATAAGGGCGGTAAATTGGTTGAAAGTTTTGTATAAAAAGGCAGAGAGCTTCCCACTTGTGAATGGTTGGGTAGGGCCTTCATTTCCAGTAGACTCTGGTGTTCGTCAGGGGTGTCCCCTGAGCCCTCTTTTGTACGTGTTTGCAATCGATCCTTTTATAAGAAGGGTTGAGGGCGGCATGTTGGAAGGGGTGCAGTGTAGTAGCCTATGCTGATGACGTCACAGTAGTCCTGTCATCGGTGGCAGAGGCACGTGATGTAGACCAATTGATCATGGAATATTCAAGTGCTTCGGGTTTCATAATCAATCAGGACCAGTGTGAAGTTTTCTGGATGGGGGAGGAAGGCAACGAGTTTGATCTTCCGGACAGCCTGCCCAGGGCTAGTCAAAGTATAAAAATCTTGGTCATCAAATTTGATCATGGTGACTATGCAAGTACAAATTGGGTTGGGAAACTGGAAGGTGCAACCCGTAAAGTAAAGAGCTGGATAGGATGGAAGTTCTCTCTGAGGGAAAGGGTGGACCTGTGTAAAACTTACCTGATCCCAATGTTTTTGTATGTCAGCTATGTATGTTTTTTGCCGCAATCTTTGTGGACTAGAATGAATTCCTTGTTTTTTCTGCTTTTGTGGGGGAACAAGATGAACATTGTGAGAAGAGGTATCACTTACAGACCGAGGGCAGAAGGGGGCTTGGATATGGTAAACCCTGTAGTCTTCTTTGTAACAGCTTTTTTAAAGCTAAATGTCGGTGGTCTCTGCTTAGAGACGCCCCCTCGGTGGGTAAATGGCTTTAGGGAATGGGTGTCTCCCTTTATTAGAGTATGGTTACAGGATGGCAGACTGAGAATTTTTCGGGCTCAGAGAGGCTACCTCCCGATCTATGTGATCCAGTGTCTGAAAGTGATTAGGCGATGGGGCCTGCAGGTGGGGGATATAAGAGATCTCTCGAGAAAGGAGTTGGGGAAGAGGGTCTTGTTTTCCCACTTTTATGTCCCATCGGCCCTGAAAGACTGCCCAGGTAATGTTCTCACAGAAGGCTTGAATCTGGTAAATTCCCAGAGGGTACCTCTGAAGTTTAGGGATATTGCCTGGTTCTCTTTTCAAGGGAGGCTTTATGTTAGGGGAAACATCAAATTTAGAAGTGCCGATGAACGTGTTTGCCCACGGGAGGAATGTCAAGGGGAGGAGGAGACCATGGACCACTTCTTCTGTAGATGTCCCTTTAACATAAAGGTTTACAAAACAGTGTCGGGTGCCATAGGTATCCCTTGCCTTTCGGGGCTCAGTTACCCGGAATGGGTCTACGGGGCATTCAAAGGGTATGGGGGCTTTGATTTAGGCACAATTTTTTTAGTCAGCTTAGCGTTTAGGTTCCACATGTGGCAGGCACGGTGTCTGGTTAGTTTGAGAGGAAAAGTCCTTCCCTGTGAAGAGGTGGTGGGTCGTATTCTTCATGAGGTGAGTCGGATGATGGATCTGGAGAAGAAGAGATTGGACACTGTCAGCTGGTCCAGATTGTGGCGCCAGTTGAAACCCCCTTAGTGGGTGGTGGAAGATTTCCTATTTTCAGTCTCAGGTTCTTTTCTGTCCTGGTCACTTTTTCTCAGCTGATTAGGTTTTGTTGTTTCATTTTTTTTAAAGAAGGGGTTACACCTTAAAATATGCAGATATGTTACTCTAGTTATAATTATTTGTTGGTAGTCCGGTATGTATGGAGGGTGAAAGGTATGAATGAAGGTAGGATTGTGGATAAATGTGGGAGTGTATGGAGATGGAGGGTTTATGATAGATGGATAAATGTGTGTTAAATGTTGAGTCAGCTAAGTGGGAAATGTTGGGGGGGGGGGGGGGGGGGTTCCCTGAAATGCATTCACAGAAATTATGTGGATCAAGGAAAATGTTTAAAATGAAAGTATGATAAAGTGATGGAAAACATATTTGAGTTATGTAAACGGTAAATATCATGATGTAATGATCTCTATTTATTTATTATGTATATAATTGTAAATATGATTATAATGTTTATATTTTGTTATAAAATGGAAGCTGTGCATAAATAAAAACATGCCCAGGCCCATATACTACTGTATTCTCCTAGTGTAACCCAGGCCCATATACTACTGTTTTCTCCTAGTGTAACCCAGGCCCATATACTACTGCTCTCTCCTGGTGTAACCCAGAAGCATATACTACTGCTCTTTCCTGGTGTAACCCTGGCACATATACTACTGATCTCTCCAGGTGTAACCCAGGCACATATACTACTGATCTCTCCAGGATGCAACCCAGGCACATATACTACTGTTCTGTCCCGGTGTAACCCAGACACATACACCACAGCTTTATCAGTAAAAATAAAGTTATTTTTTATTGACTGATACACATTTCAACTCTGTAATTATTTTAACACAGTTGTATGAGTGTTTTCTTTGTATACTATGCTAGGTGGTTCCTATAATAGCTGGCCACTCCTCTCTGGTCAGGTTGCCACACCCATTACAGCTTATGGCAATGCCCCTTAGTGGGCCTCTGTGATTGCATTTCCCTGATGGGCCTTTCATGCCCCAGTCCGACACTGCTTCCCAGCCCCAGCAGTGTCCCGGGTCAGGCCGACAATATACACACGATAGCCGCGGTGGGAGAGAAAGCAGCTACATCTGCGCCTGGTAAGTATGGAAGTCGGGCACCCCTCAATCACAAAACAGCTCAGGGAGGGGTAGGGTGGGAGGTGTTGGGAATAGTTGGGAGGGGGGGGGGGGGGGGTGTTGGGAATAGTGAGCACCTGCTGAATCATTTCACCATAGACCACCAAGGAAAACAGAGGTATTGGAACATTTATATTAACTGTGTAGTTTTAAAAGAAATTTAATAGGAATATACTGAGCCACACAAATAGCATATTATTATATATATATATATATATATATATATATATATATATATATATATATAATAGATCTTCGCGGAGCGCTCTTATTTAATGGATAATACAATTTGTTTTTGGATATGAACCAAGGCTGACTTTAATAGTACAGTACCTCAATACACATACACCCAAATATTAAAATCTTTTTATTAAGATGTAACTGACACATTCAAATATATGTTTCTATAATCATTATTTAAAAAATATATAGATCACTGAAAGACCATGGCCAGTATTTACTAAGAATCCGAGTTTGTCCGATTTGTGTTTTTTTTTTTCTAAGTCCCAATCCGGGAATTCACTAAGCACAAATCTCGGACTATTCGTAATGGTTTGAATGACAATGTTCACAAATACGAATGAATAGACCATCGGTCAAACGCAGCTGTTATTACATAGAATACGGGAATTCACTATTCATTCGTATTTGGGTGTTAGTCTCTGAGTGCTCAAATGCGGTCGTATTTTTTTGCGATTCGTTAAAAAAAGCGGCAAAAAAATAGACCTGCTTTTTTCAGTCGTGTTGCAAATAAAAAATCACTCACACCTGAATTAGGATGCCTATAAAAGGATGTTAGGCCCATTTCAATACACCTACACTCAGAAATGGCAGCAGGACTGTGGGCCATTGATCTTTTGTGTGCTGTGGGATTCCTCAGACTCAGACATCAGCCTGTAAGTACCCAGGACCAAGAAACTGAACATGGTCAGCAGGTTGTACAGGTTCCGAGGAAGCTGCGCAGGCCTCGTTTTTTTAGGGGGCGTTTAAACTTGAACGCATTGTCCGATGATAAGGTCATACAGATGTTCCGTCTAAATCGTAACAACATTTTCCGTCTGTATGACCTTGTCAAACTGGGCCTAGACCCTGAGTCAGCACGCTCTCGCTCTGTCTCAGGCCTGCACAAACTCCTGGCTGTGTTGCACTTTCTGGCTACTGGCAGCTTTCAGGCTGTGTCTGGGGATGTCATAGGAATCTCACAGCCCTCATTTTCCAGAATCTTAACACAGGTGATGTATACCTAACTATCTCTTCTGTTTTTTGTTTGTTTTTAATTTCTCGATGGCCAGTTCTGTCCTAAAATCTCATGTTTATTGTTCTTTAAAATATACACACAGGTGTTGGCTGTTTTGCAGCCCAACATCGAGGCCTCAATCTGCTTCCCTACCCAGGAGTCTCAGTGGCATGCCGTCAGGGTAGATTTCTATGAGCTGGCTGGCATGCCCAATGTGCTTGGAGCCATAGATTGCACACACATTCAGCTGAGACCACCTAGGGGCAGGCAGCACATATATACAAATCGCCATTTCGAACACTCCACAAATGTGCAGGTGGTTTGTGATGCAAATCTCAAAATAATGAGTGTTGTTGCTGGTTACCCTGGGGGCTGCCATGACTCCTTCATCCTCAGTCAGTCATCCCTCTTTGATAAGTTTGAGGACGGACAAATGGCTGCTGGGTATGTAATTTGATATGTGTAGGCCTGCGTATACTTTGTCCAAATACAGGTGCAGATGTATTAACCTGTAGAAGGCATAAGGAAGTGAGAAACCAGTGATCTGTGCAAGGTGATAAAGGCACCAGCCAATCAGCTCCAATATGTAAATGAACATTTAGGAACAGATTGTCTGCTGCCTTTATTACCTTGCACATATCACTGGTTTTTCTCTTCCTTATGCCTTCTACAGGTTAATACATCTGCCCCACAGTGTGTTACTTATGTGTTGCTGTATCTTAACATGAATCACGTTACTATATCTGTCTCTTAGGTGATGGAGGATATGGCTGTTTCTCTTGGCTTCTAACTCCATTGTCCCGACCTGATACCCCTGCTGAACACAATTACAATCATGCACATAAGGCCACGCGGAATGTGATAGAAAGATGTTTTGGTGTGCTGAAATCTAGGTTTCGGTGTCTGGATAAGTCTGGTGGCCTTTTGTTGTATAGTCCCTCCAAGGTGACTCAAATTGTGTTCTGCTGCTGCTTTCTTCATAACATGTGTTTGCAACAGCATCTGCCACATGAGGAGGAGGAAGAAGAAAGCAGCCAGCAAGCAGAGGAATTAGAGACATCTGGTGATACTTGGAGTACAGATGTAGGGAGGCAGGTTAGGCAAGAGATCATCAATCGCTATTTCTAAGGTAAGTTTGGTTTGCTTATTTCATTTGTAGTGTAATCATAAATAGATGTTTTGCCTTTTTTTCCCCAAAACCATTACTCAGAATGTGTCTGTCTCCTTGACACATACAAACATACCCTCGCTTTATGAAAAACAAATTTCGCATGTGTATTGTGTGTATTTTTATACTCAAAACAACAGATTATGAGTGGCATGCATTAAGTCTGGATAAGTGATCGTAAACTTGCAGTGCTAATATCTTACAAGCCCATATAATCCATTTAGTATTTAACTGTATCATTGTGTGTAACGTCCTAATGCACAGGTTCACAAACTCGGCCATCAGGACCACACACAGTGCATGTTTTTCACGTAACCCAGTAGAAGCACAGGTGTATGAATTACTCACAGACATATGTTAAAAAGTTCACAGGTGGAGCTAATTATGTCACTTGTGATTCTGTGAGGAGACCTGCAAAACATGCACTGTGTTGGGTTCCTGAGGGCCGAGTTTGAGAACCTGTGTTCACAAAAAACACTCCTCAACATATAATATGTTAGCCTTGAGGAATACATGTGTCCCTATGTGTGATGCACCATCATATTTAAGACACACAAACTTACTGTAATCAGGAATAATTTATTATGTTTGATACTGTAAACTTGATGATGTGTAAGTAAATACACAGTTTGCCACATATATACATTATTATACACATTCTTTGGTTTTTGTTGTAAAAGTACATATTTGTTTGTTTCAGCATCATGTGTAAAAACATTCTTACTAATTTCTAACACACACAAACATGTCCCAACAATACTGACATTCATTTTGTCAATGTTTTTAAAACAAAACTAAGCCAACATATTACAAGCTTTTTACGCAACTCAATTGTGTTTTTCTTGTAAAGTTGTATAGAGAAGAAAGCTAAAATATGTATCAATAACATTGTAATTTGGATTGTCTGCAGGAAAAGAGAATGATTGGAATCTAGAAAGAGTAATGATTAGAAAAAAATCAAGTGGTCAGTTTACTTCCTGCTAACATGTATGTGTGGCTCCATCAACATTTCCCTCCTCCAATACCAAAAATAAATGGTAAAGAATAAATGTGCGTACAAATTTTATGTTGTTGTTTGTACCACTTATAATTAATGATGTTGTAAAAATTGTCAAGAAGCTAAGTGTTATATATTTTTTGCCAAAAATACACTAACTATTTTGAGTTAATTATCACAAATGTCTAACTTGTATTTTTTTCACGTTTTTTTTGGTGGCTGCTTGTCCTGCCCTTTGCCTTTAGCACTGTCATGTTGACGTGCTCTGGTGGAGCGTCTTGGTGGTGATGAGACTGGCGTGATATTTGAAGTAGTCGTACCAGAACTGCTGCTTGTTTGCTGTTGGTGCATGCATCTGAGTGTTTCATTCAGGCTAGTGAGGGTGGCATTGAGTTCACGTGTAGCAGCATTTTGATTGTCTACTATTCGGAATAAACTTTCATTAATCTTTTGATTGTTTTGAAAAATGCTCATATAACTTTGCTGTTGTCTGTGCTGTTCTTCCATTATGCGCTGTAAGTTGCCCATGACCTGTGTAATGTCTGTACGCATGAGTTCCATGGTATTGCCTATTCTGGTTGTTTGTTCATTTTGTCTACTCAGATTTCTTGATATTCTTCTGAGGTGAGATGGTAGGCTTGCAAACATTTGTGTCTGCTTACGCAGGCAATCTTCATTAGTGGCCTGCTGTCTAGCCCAAATGGACCAAAACACCTGATCAGGGCCTTGTGTTCCTGGTGTTGTTGGGCTGTGTTGTGGTGGTGGTGGTGGTGATGTGCTTTGCTGTGGTGGTGTACTCACAGGTGCTGGGGGGCTCATTCCTTGCCTTAATGGCTGCATTTCTAAGATGTTTGTCTCCTCCATGTCACTGTGTTGCTGTTGTTGCGGAGGGATGCTGTTCCCAGGACTAGAAGCTGAAATGTTAAACAAATCTCCGTTAGCTATCCATATGTTTGAGAAATGTAAACAAATCACTACACATGGAACACATGTCATTCACTGTTGCTTTCAACTATTTTGCCTAGCAACATCATCACTCATAGCTTAAATACATACATATGCCTTTTTGTGTCAAATGTGTCTGGTTACTTAATTGTGAAAGCAAACACTTTAGTTTTATTGTAGCTCACACATACTCCACCATAAAAACACATTGGAATACATAATGTGTTACCTTATAGCTTTGTTCAAACAAACATAGTAATGTTTTTATATGTATTTTGCAATGTTACCTCAAACACACACGTGAAATTTGGAAAAACAACCTTACTTTTTGCAATAAAAACAACATTCTTTTTTGTTGCAGCATCTTACACACAATGTCATACTGTATGGCTCAAGTGGACATACATATCTTTACTGGATGTGGACAAGGCCATTTAGCTTGGATTCCATTTCTGCTTTTACTTACTGCGGTAAGTATTTAAGTTTTTGATGTGTTTTGACTTAATGTGGTTATGAAATATTTTGATTACGTTCTGAAAAGTTTTTCAGTTTGATACTCACAATCAAGATGAGGGGAGTGTGGATGACGTCTTGGAGGTGTGTCCAAAATTTGGAGTGTGGGGACAGAACATACGGACGATAATCTTCATGGCGGGGTAGCCTGCTGTGTTTGGGCCGGCACATACGACCTTGCTTTCTTTTCGGCCATAGGTTTTTTGTGGTGATGTCTTACAGAAGTGCCACTTCTGCTCCATACTTTTTTTGATGGACCTTTTAATGAAAGTGCAATTTTGTTATGGCCATTCCTTTACAAGCATACCCTATACTACAATGGACACTTTACCTGCTTCCGCAGCGTCATCATCATCAGATGTGATAGGAGTTACTGGCCGACGAGTAGTACTGCTTTTTTCTAACACTGTATAAAATGAAAAAAAAAAAAAATCATGCTATTGTGTATACATCCACCCATTATGCTTATAAACATTTATTCTTTTAGAAATGCTTGGTTTTTATTTATAAAAAACATAAGGCCCGGAAATACAAAAATAAAAAACAAAAAACATTGTCCAATACACATATGCACTATGGCAACATCAACACAGGAAAACATGTACAGGACACTGACATAGGCCACAAGTTAAAGAAAAGAAAAAAAAACACACACATCTTCATTTTGTATTGAAAGGATAAATATTACAGATGCAATATATAAATTGCTCTGTGATGTGGCACTCCAAAGACACATTACCACTACACATTACCACTATATGAGCCAAAACAAAATGTAGCAATTTTATAAAAAATTACACTGCAGTGTGGTGTCACGGTACAAATACAAGCAAAAAATTAACAAAGAAATAGTGTTGTTTTAATTAAATCATTAACATTATCTAATAATGACATTACACATGTAAGTGGTTTCCAAACCACTTTCCAGTACTCCAGCCTCTAACATGGCAACCACTGTTTTTTAAACATTGCACATGGATCACTTAAATATAAAACATAGTCACAATTTTAAAATAAAAAACGCCCAAAAGGAAAACATTATTGCAGGACAATTCAGAGACACACCAAGTCCAAACTACACATGCAAAATATCTGTCAGAAAAACACATGACCTACAATAAAGTAAGATGTTACATTGGCTTTTGTATAAAACATTAACCAAAACAATGTATTTGCTGTCACACACTTGAAGATGGGAGTAATATGCAATGTCACATGACACACATTTAAAAAAAAAATCATAGAATGTAAATGCAAATACACATGCTCACCATTCTTCCTGGGCCTATCTGAATCCCGGACATGGGTTGCAGAGACAACTTCTGGAGGTATTACACTCCGCATGGGCTCCTCATACTCCAGATATCTTGCAATATAGGGCTGCCCACCACCGGTTTTCCGAGCCGACTTGGCCTCCTTGGCCTTTTTGGACTTGACACGTCGCTTTATGTCATAGTACCATTTGCGGCACGTGTCCTCCGTCCGCTTGACCACCCCCTCACTATTGACAGCAGCAACAACTTTCGCCCACAACACCGTCTTCCTCCGTGTTGGCACCTTGGCGGACTCAGGGCCAAATAGCTGCCTCTGATACTTCATCAGCTCACGCACCAATGCCACATTTTCAGCAAAACTAAACGTTACATTCCGCCCAGTCTTAGTAGTGGTGCGTGGCTGCGGAGCACTCTGACTGTCACTATCCCTTGAGGCTGCTGCAGCAACCTCACCCACCTCCTCCACCTCACTAACCTCACTTACACTCACCTCCTCCACCTGACCAACCTCCTCCCCCTCACTCACACCCTCCACCTCACCCACCTCTGAGTCACACATAATTGTGTGTCTAAACAGTTAACACAGGAAAAAAAAAGACAAACAACACACTCCTCCACTACCACTACACAACTTACACACACACACACACACACACACACACACACACACACACTTACAAGGGACTATAAAGAAAAATAACTTGGACTAAAAAGGAGACAAAACCACAAAATACAAGACAACAAGAATGACAAGATGACTTTCAAACACAATACCACACTCAGAAATCGCTACCAACACTCCTCACCAAACCACAAATTCACCTACCTCCACAGCACAACCTCCCTCCTCCTCACCACTAACTAAACCCACGAGGTGCGGACGGTTTGGGGCGTATTTATATGGTTGCGCACAGACACTCCTACCATCTGAAACGCAACCAATCATGAACGGGGATGAAAATCGAAACTGAAAGTGAAAATGCGGCCGCGGGAAAAAAAAAACCCTGCCGCGTTTAACTTAGGAAAAACAACAGCAAATACAACAAAAACACGTACGCAAACGAAAATGACGGCCGTAAATGTGGCAAAAAAAACGACTGGCATCGACATCGGAAAACACGACAACCATAAAGTCGACTGCTTCGTAACCTTGCGTATATGGGCCCTCATTCCGAGTTGTTCGCTCGGTATTTTTCATCGCATCGCAGTGAAAATCCGCTTAGTACGCATGCGCAATGTTCGCACTGCGACTGCGCCAAGTAACTTTACTATGAAGAAAGTATTTTTACTCACGGCTTTTTCTTCGCTCCGGCGATCGTAATGTGATTGACAGGAAATGGGTGTTACTGGGTGGAAACACGGCGTTTCAGGGGCGTGTGGCTGAAAACGCTACCGTTTCCGGAAAAAACGCAGGAGTGGCCGGAGAAACGGTGGGAGTGCCTGGGCGAACGCTGGGTGTGTTTGTGACGTCAACCAGGAACGACAAGCACTGAAATGATCGCACAGGCAGAGTAAGTCTGGAGCTACTCTGAAACTGCTAAGTAGTTAGTAATCGCAATATTGCGAATACATCGGTCGCAATTTTAAGAAGCTAAGATTCACTCCCAGTAGGCGGCGGCTTAGCGTGTGTAACTCTGCTAAATTCGCCTTGCGACCGATCAACTCGGAATGAGGGCCATGGATTCAAAAAGTTGCATGAAAATGCACCCGATACAAAACGAGTTTAAACACTACACAAACCGACTCAAACATGAATATTAGTAAATATTGCCCCATATGTTTGTACAATATTTGTTCTTATGGCGACATCTTCAGGGGTGTTCTTTTGGGTGTGAGAAAGGAGAAAATATATATATACTTTAATACACAATATTTGTAACATAGGGGTAAATTTACTAAGGTGGGAGATTTTTAAAACTGGTGATGTTGCCCATGGCAACCAATCAGATTCTACTTACCATTTATCTAGCTGCTTCTAGCAGATAATAGATATAATCTGATTGGTTGCTATGGGCAACATCACCAGTTCTAAAAATCTCCCACCTTAGTAAATTTACCCCATAGTGTGCAATTCAAAGCAATAAAATGATTGTGATCTTTATTAGAAAAGTTGGAATAACATATATAATATAATATTTAATCATGAATGATGTAATCCAAAACATAACTCTTTTCATTTATACTTAAAAAAATGTAAATCATTAAATCACATATGACTTATATTGTTATATCTCAAATTATATTCTTATATCACAGATGACAACCGTAGCCCTTATTCAGATAATGGTTGTCTGTTGAAGGACTCCATAATTATTTAATTGGTCAACATACTTATAAGATTATATTTAATACTTACTAATTTATATTCAAATAGTAATCTTGTTATGATGCCATTTAGAATGATTTTCCTTAAAAGATGGCTTAGTATATGAAACCATACGCAGGGCAAATTATTTAGCCTAATTGGATAAAGATAGCCAATTTAACTTTTTGTTTTTAAACCATTATAATGTCACATAATTAATCCATTTGTCCATAGATACTTTACTAGAAAACATATTTAAAGTAGTCTTAGCTAATTTCCACCGCCTAATGGTAATTTCAGCTGAATTCTCTATTTGTAAGGTTCCTAGATGATAAATTGTTAAGTTATTAATTAATGATAAAGTTATTTTTCAGAAAGATTGAAACTAGAGAAAAATAAAATACGTCCGATAGCCAATAAGGAGATTCTAGTAAATCCGAGTAAAACCGAACCCGCTCATCTCTAATATATACGCCTTGACAAAGGGGCTACGGGCTGCGTCACTCAGAAGTAAAAAAGACAATAGCAGGTCTCTCGCTCTCTCGCTCTCTCTCTCTGTGTGTGTGTGTGTGTGTGTGTGTGTGTGTGTGTGTGTGTATATATATATATATGTGTAATCAGCATCAATGTGAATAAGTATTTAATGAATAACGGAAGGGGAGTGGGTTTGCGTGGCAGGCAGATGTGTTTGGTCTGTACCTGGCATAATGGGTTTAAGCATCTCTACCTGGCATTACATGTATAAGGTTCTCTACTGTAGCTTAATATGTATAAGGGCCTCTGCTGTGGTATAATGTGTATAAGTGGCTCTTCTGTGTGGTGTATTGTGTATAAGGGGCTCAACAGTGTGATGTACTGTGTATAAGGGTACTACTGTGCACTGCAATGTGACTAATGGACGCTACTGTGCAGTGTAATGTGTGTAACGGACGCTACTGTGCAGTGCAATGTGAGTAATGGAAACTACTGTGCGGTGAAATGTGAGTAACGGATGCTACTGTGTAGTGTAATGTGACTAATGGACTCCACTGTGCTGTGTAATACTACTGTGGGCTTTTTGTGTATAAGGGGCACTACTTTGGGAATTGAGAATAACGGACACTACTGTGTGGTGTAATGTGAATCAGGTTCACTATGTGCGGTGTAATGTGAATAAGATTGTGCTACTGTGTGGCGTAATTTGAATTGGTATTGTGTGGACATGTCCCTTCCTTTTGAGACCACACCCCTTTGGCGTGCACTATCCCTTTATTAAATATGGGACGGAGGGCACAAATGTATAATTTGCAGGAGGGGCGCCAAACACCCTAGCACCGGCCCTGGTGTAAAGTAACAGTTGCAGTGCCGAACGCACTGCTGCTAATACAGTGCGGGCAGCGCTGAAGCAGTCTGTACCTGCCCCATGTGCTCCGCCACATATCTCATCTTCTGTAGTGTTGGCGCACTGCAGGGACGTGCTGCCGCCGGTGACAACAGAGGTAAGCAGCAGTATAGCTGTTTGCCCAGGGGAAAGTGGTAGGGGAAAGGAGCAGAGGAGGAGGAGGTGCTCTACCAGACTAAGGACCCCATGCACAGAGCTGCGGTTACCTGGCATAATGTGTGTAATGGGCTTTTCCTGGGGTAATGTGTATAAGTGGCTCTACCTAGCATAATGTGTACAAGGGGCCACTCACTCCTAGCTACTCTATAGAGTTCTGTACAGGTACAAGTGACCAGAAGTAAGGGGCACCAAACTGAGATTTTATCTTGCCCCCCCAACCTAAAAACGACCCCCCCTGCCCGTGCATCTGCTAGGTGACCTGGGAAATGTGAACTGCGTGGGGTCCTGAAAACCGAGTTTGGGAAACACTGGAATAGTTCACCCAGAAAACGTGTACATAGTAACTAGTGTACATACCCATACCTATGTATATGTTGACTTTTGGTTTGGTACATTGGTAGTGGAAGGTACCTTGACACTAGGGAGCACTGCTGACAGTTATTTCTCACACATTGGGCCTGATTCATATCCGAGGGTGGGGGCAATGCAAACACGCAGGACCTGGTTCTTCTCATGTGCAGAAGGGACCTGCATCCTTGACCGATGTTCCTGCAGAGTGATATGATGCTGCATCCTCAGATCACAGAAGCAGTCAGAACGTGTCTACACCAGATACCACCCTGTGGTTGTGAAATACCATACAGCTATAAATCAGGCCATAGTGTTATATTATTATGTATGTTGGTTAGAATTTTGCCTGTTTTCAGAATTTAAATACTCAAGTCCAGTAAAGCATTCCGTTTAACAATCTGACATCTCAATACATGGTTTGCCAAACGCAAGCATCTAGGGACCAGTGAACTGTTTCTGGATCTGGTGACTGCCTGCCCGATAGTATATTTCCTTCTGAGACTCAGATTGTCTACTAACATTATGTGACTGGTGTTCCCGTTGTTACTGTATCAGTAGCAATTCCAGTGGTTGTTATTGGAAACAGCCTGCTGCAGTATAATCACAAGTCCCAGCCAGAGAGAAACAGTAAATAAAGAATTTATTGCACAAATATGATGATGTAGATATTTAAAGATGTATATATTTATATAAAGAAAATATTTGTTAAATGAAACACTTAAAAAACAAACTTCTTTACAAGAGAATAACCGAAAAAAATTGATTAGAAAAATGATTAAAATTATAAAATTATAAAAAAAAATTAATAAAATGCATATCCATAATAATAGGCTATCTGGTGTTCCTGGAATCGTTCACTTAAAACACGTGGCCCTCTATCTATCTATCTATCTATCTATCTATCTATCTATCTATCTATCTATCTATCTATCTATCTATCTAGATGCAGTTTGCCCCTGCCAGGCTGCTACGTGGGAGCTGCCAGCTGCCTGCGGGGTTTGGAGCCAGAGTCCATGGCTGCAGGGACATCAGTCCCTGGGTGTCTCAGGTCCAGCGGTTCACTGCTGGAATGTAGCCCCAAGCAGCCCGCCGCCACTGGCAGCATGGATGAAAACTGAAGCTGGGTATGTATAGCCCAGGGGGCCCCATTAGTGGGGTTCCCTGGTCAGCTGGTGGCTATACACAGCGTAAGAGAAAAGGCGCTACCATGTGCTCTATTTCTCCTATGCAGCGGCAGCTGTTACAAAAGAACTGTGGCAACACCTTAGTGAAAAACCCTGCTGTTTCTGTGCTGCTAGGGCGCCATTCATTCCCGCGCTGTGGGGGGGATGGGCGTCAGACACACTGTCTTGTCAAACAGAGCGGGTGCGGCATGTAAAAGTCTTAGCCGCACACTGCTACTACAGCAGCACAGCTCATAGCTGAGACACTACACAAGGGGGGCTTGCTGGCAAAACAGGGCCACAGCAGCGTTTGGCAGACTAAAGTGAGCGGATGCGACAGGTCTCTTAGTCGCACTCCACTTGGACAAGCCGCCGCTGTGTCTGTCTGTGTATATTTATCCGTTTAAAATTGTTTATAATATGTGTACATTTGCCATGGTAGTGTTCAGTGTAATACACTATCACTGTAATATAAGGATAAGATCACTCCAGATTCCCAACCAGTGTAGTTATGCATTTTGTATTGTATCTAACACTGGGAGACACAGTGCTAGCTTCGGCAGCATATATACTAATATTGGTAATGGCTACTGCTGTAGTCTAGGGGATTAAACTCCACTAATCTAAAAGTCCTGGGTTCTAGCATCCATTATTAACAAAGTCCGCAACATTCTATGTGCTGTGACGTATCAGACTGTACTGTAATTACAGACTGAGGGTGCACCCTAACTCTTTACGCAGCTAAACCTGTTTACTATGGGTGCTACGTGCGCTATAATGGGGATCACTTTAGAAATGAGATTCGGCGTGACATATTATTTGAATACCACCCTGAGGGGGACATTTACTAAGCCGTGATAAGAGCGGAGAAGTGAGCCAGTGGAGGTTGCCCATGGCAACCAAGCAGCACTGAAGTCATATCTATAATTTGCATACTATAAAATTATACAGAGCTGCTGATTGGTTGATGGGGCAACTTCTCCACTGGATCACTTCTCCGCTCTTATCACTGCTTAGTAAATGTCCCTTTTGTCGTCTTACCCACATAAATTGGCTTCCCTACCAGACTCACTTGACTACAATACCCAGGGAAGGGTTTGAAGCTTATCAGAACTTGATTCGGCAGGATTTTCTAAAGAAAACCGCTCAGAATTCCTGCAATAGGGTAGAAAGCATGTATTATACATCTAAGAGAGTGACTGTCACAAGTTTAAAACCATCTTTTACAGGCAAGTGACTGAGTGTCCATTTGCATTCGGTCATGTCGGTTTCCTCTGCCCAGTTGACTGTGGCCACAACAAACAGGGAAGTATTTGAGACTCATCAGACCGTGTAGCTATAATGAACAGGCAAGTATTTGAGGCTCATCAGACCATGTAGCTATAATGAACAGGGAAGTATTTGAGGCTCTTCAGAACCTGATTAGGCGGGAATTTGTATAAAAGATAATTCAAGTTATGTTCCCATCCCTTCCCTTCTGTTCCAGTGTTCGCAATACTGTGATTCTATACAGCACAAATAGACGTCTGGGAGGCGGTTCTAGTTGATACTGATATGCTCCCAGAGCTCTACCTTTCGCTTACAGGCGTAAGGTGGGGTTTTTCCACTCAAGCAGTCCCCTTACAACGAAACTGTCCACTAGCGGAAGCCCGGAGGCTGTGAAGAGAAGTTTGTTTTATTCCCATTAGCTGGTTTGCTGGTAAGGTTGAAGATTATCGGGATGGGAGAAATTTACAGTTTCTGTCATTTTTTATGTCCTGCCCTATGGTTTAGAATATATACATTACGTATCTGTATAATTCAATGTATATGTCTATGTGTACCTCCTATTCCTACAGGTAGGGAGAATGGAGAATGTCAACAAAACCGCCTGACAGCGCTCTGCCATCCATTGTTGATTTCCTGTCTTCTATTTATGAATGGAAGACTATGCTATGGTAATATTCCGTCTCCTGTCCAGCATGGAGGTTTGTCTGGACCACCCTTTTTTTTCAAAGATCTGGATAAGTATATTTATATGCAGATCTGTTTGTATGTACATATCTGTATGTATTTCTTCATGTGTATGTATATGTGTGTGTGTGTATACATATATATATATATATATATATATATATATATATATATATTATAATATAATTAGTATACAGGTATAGAGTTGGTTTATGTAAGGAGATTCCATCAGCAAACAGCTTTATTTCCCATCTTAACTGTAAAATCGCAGTATGGAAGGGGTCTCCCGCCTCGTTCTCACTATTGAGATCAGACATCCACATTTCTGGGTCATATATCTCTATTGCTTCCAGGCAAAGGATACTCAGGTGTTCAGCTGCCTGGTTTCTTTCAACAACGTTATTCCAGTTGGTTGGCGTTAAGGATCCTGGGCCTTAAGGCACTAATTTGGACTTCAAGCTTTCAGCTATCATATGTCTACAGTTCAGGATAAACTTATCAGGAACACCAAGCAGTAAAAGCTCCTGTATTAAGATCACAGTCTCTTCTGGAACTAGGGTTGTATCCCAGTTTGGACTTGGTGTAGGGGGTTTTCCAAAAATGTCTTTGGATTTTTCCTCCTTGTTCATTTCTGACATATTCTTTCTTCAGTAACTTGGGTTGTAGTCCTTTGGTCATCTTCCAGCTTTTAATATGTTTTTTCCTTGATGCCTCTTGGCTCAAGGGGCGTTATTCGTGGTCACAAGAGATGATCCTTTGTGCACTCGATTTATAGGCTTCATCCCTTAGCTGGATGATCTATTACTCTAGGCATATACTGGAGAGAGATTGGATGAATGCTTCTGTTCACACACCAGTATATATGAGGAATGTTTTCCTCGAGTATCAATACATACAAAGACTTTAGTCTGAACGTGTAGTCTACATTAGATGCTCTCCTTGAGCGTAAAGGTTTTCTCTTGCTGGGTCCTTGGCTCAGTCAGAGTTCTCTCTTTCTGGGAATGTTGGTTGGCCTTAAATAGGACTTTCCTGTAGAGCAATGGTTTCCAAACTTTTTTGAATCACGGCGCCCTAGAGTATCAGAATTTTTTTCACGGCACCCCTAGGCCAAAAATTTCTTATTGAGAAATTTAGAAAGAAATATTACATTAAGTAGATCGCGTTTATATGTCATCCTTAGGGTCAGTTGTGTGGTGAGGGACAAGATTTGCTTCTGTTTGGCCACATATTTTATGACTGGCAGCCACCAGCACTGGTTTTGCCTATTATATTGACCATGAATAATTTGAATTGGTCCTGGACCACCAACCCAGGGCACCCCTGCAAGTGTCCCGAGGCACCCCAGGGAGCCATGACACACAGTTTGGGAACCTCTGCTGTAGAGCCTTTTCTATTTACCTATGGGGTCTCCTTTTCACAAGTACTGAAAGTATTTTTCTTTTATCTCCCTGCAAGCGGCTCACATTTCTTAAGTAGCGGATTTTTCCCAGGTTCTTCTGGTTGTACAACTCAATTTGTCTCTCCAGACCAGTACAGGTATTCCCTTAGGATTCTGCACTGCCTATCGATGTCCTGGACCCAGGACTACTTGAATGACGTTCAGTCGCATCACTTCTACTTTTGAGAGTGGGTTACTTAAGTCTGGTCAGACCATATCCCTATGTTGCATACTCTCAGGAGTAAGAATACATGGATTATGTTCTGCTTTTCTACTGTAGCATACTTATGACATTAAGCAGTCAACATATTATGTTATACCACCTTCGGATCATTATCCACTGGACGTCTTCTCGACCATAGTCCTTGCAGCAGTCACATTTTACTGTAAGGGAGAGGTGGTTTTCTATACAAAATTTTCTGAGTTCCTCCTAAGGACACCTTGTCTGCTCCATGGGTTTACCAGTTTACTCGTGTGTTAACTGACTTTCTATCCATTCCCTGTTTCCTCATGAAGTATAAACAATATACCACTGTTTTGTTCTCTCTTTTCTTTTTGTCTAGTCTAGAAGGTCTCTGTATCCAGATCTGATGATCCTTCGCGCGGGCGACCCTGGTATGTTGCCTCTGCATTGGATCTTGTTTCTGGCACCTACATTTGACAGATTATCTGTTCAGGGTGTGGTGATGGTATGCGGGGAACTCTGGTGGCTCAGCATGTGGGATCTCTCTTTTTACACGACATACTCTGCCATATCTGTGGACGCAGGTATTCCTATCCTATCGCACGGCATATGTTGCCTGAGGAGCACAGCAGGTCTCTGAATGCCCTTCTTTAAGGTGAAGACTCGCTTGTTGCTCTTCTCTATGGTGCATCCTACCGGACATTAAGCTGTTTGCTCAGGGCTTTGTTGCCCTTCACCTTTATGCCTTTGTCCTTTGGATCTCGATTGATTTTGCAGTGTTGCAAGCTGTCTGGCTAGCCTCTGCAGTCTATATGTCTTTCGAGGCCTGATTGTAGCTTGGTCTTTGCGTAACCAGGATGGCTCTTCTTTGGTTTGCTAACCTCCTGACCAGATTTGACGTGCTGTCTGTTGGTTCAGTATATGTATCCCATATGATATATGCATCTTAGTTAGCTTGGTGGGTCTCTGCATCGGTTTCCTCTGGGTCTTACAACATCTTAACTTGTCTGACATCCTATGGTCACGCACCACAGTTCTCTTACTTGTGGCCTTGAGTCATGGCGTGACTGGGCAGTTTCCCGGAAATTCTCAGTGCTCTCCTGCCCGTTTGGGAAGCTCTGGGACGTCCCCATAGTATGGAACTCCAGCGTCCCCTATGGATGATAAAGAAAACAGGATTTTGGTATTAACCGATAAATCCCTTTCTCTGAGTCCATAGGGGACGCTGGATGCCCACCCTGCGCTGCTCTCTTCCAGCTATGTTGATATATACCTGGTTGGCCCCGTGGTTATGGGTGACTGGGTGTCATTAGGACCTGGTTGCACGGTCTCCTTGTGTTATGGTCATTTTGACTCTTTGTACAGTTCTGTGTATATATGTGTGTTTCTGATGTTCTGTCTTGCTTGCCTCCTCCTCTGTCGGGCGGGTTGCTGTCTCTCCTCGGGCAAAGTTTCTTAACTGGTCTTGGGAGGGGTATAGAGCAGGAGGAGCCAGTCATATACATTAAAAATTTACATTTCCATCTCACCAGATCACCCCATCTATATCCCATATATTATGGAACTCCAGCGTCCCCTATGGACTCAGAGAGAGGGATTTATCGGTAAGTACCAAAATCCTGTTTTCAGATTTCTTTCCACAACCAGGGTAAAGTTACTCCTCGCTATATAAAATAAGCCATTGCTAGGTTCATTGATATGTATTTTTAAATAGTGTTCTTGAAAAGCATGATATTATATTACCTTATGATTTATTTCTATTGTGTTCCACTGAATATGTTACTCCAGCATATTCTATTGCACTTTGCAATGGGGAACAAACAGTAATAAAACAAGACTGGGTAATAACAGACAGACGGAGAGGTAAGAGGGCCCTGCTCGCAAGCTTACAATCTCTGATTTTTTAGTACATGTAACAAAAACATTTTCCTGAATTGTAAACATATTTATTTACATTATTTTTGATTTCAAAATGATGGTTTGTCTAGCTTTGCAAACAATTCTTCATCTTAAGTCCTTACGATACATTGAATTTATTATTTCATATTTAAGTTGAAAGTTTGGAGATATTCTTTCAATTGTACTGCATCCTCGGCCTAATTTAGACCTGATCACAGCAGCAAAATGTTTCTCTAATGGGCAAAACCACGTGCATTACAGGTGGGGCAGATATAACATGTGCAGAGAGAGTTAGATTTGGGTGGGGTGTGTTCAAACTGAAATCTAAATTGCAGTGTAAAAATAAAGCAGCCAGTATTTACCCTGCACAGAAACAATATAACCCACCCAAATCTAATGTAGCTCATACACTTATGAGATATCAGAGACAATCCTTCCATTTCGACCGCATCTGTTAGAGAAATCAAAGTATTGTATGCACATTTTAGGTACCATGCAACGCGATGCGTGGACACGCCGCTTGAATATCGCGTCTCATGATAGTATATGCTGCACTTAATATTTATCGCATCGCAGTGTGATCGCATGTGTTTTTTAAAACACATGCAATATATCGCACTGCGATGCGCGATGGGCACCCGCTGGGAGCGGTCAGAGGCCGCTCCCACTCGGCGGTGACGTGCCCATCACGTGATTACCATGTGATCTATCGCATGATCGCATGGTAATCACTTTGGCAGTTCAGGTGCGATTTCATCGCACCTGAACTGTCGGTGCGATGCCCTGCGATATTGCGTCACGGGGCATCGCACAAGTGTATGGGCACCATAACTCTCTCTGCACATATGTTATCTGCCACCCATGCAGTTCACTAGGTTTTGCCCATTAGAGAAAGATTTTGCTATTACAATCAGGTCTGAATTAGACCCACTGTTACACAATTAAATAAATATAAATACTTTTCAGGAGCTTCATGGATTGGGTTAATATGGCCATGCGCTTATAGGCCCTACACACATGCCGATATTCTGAAAGATATGAACGATCTCGTTCATAAATGATCGAGAACTCGTTCATATCTTTCAGTGTGGAGACTCCAGCGATGAACGATGCGCGGCCCCGCGCTCGTTCATCGCTGATCTCCCGTCGGCTGTGCATGCAGGCCAATATGGACGATCTCGTCCATATTTGCCTGCACTTCAATGCAGCCGGGTGACGGGGGGAGTGAAGAAACTTCACTCCCCCCGTCACTGCCCCCCCGCCGCCGGGTCGCGTATCGGCCGTCGGGCACCTCGGCGGCGCATCGCCGAGTGTGTAGGGCCCCTTAGAGCACAATATTATGTATTGGAAAACTGTGATTCTGGAGCTAGGCCCGCATTCAGCTCGCATCACTGTTTAGCAAAAATTGCAAATGAGTGAGTTTTGCTAAATTTCACATGCACCGCGGCCGCTGTGAGCGTGCACATGCTATCTAAGTGCAATTACACTTTGAGTGACAGCAGCGGGCATTGGGAGAACAGTGTTACGGCGTTTGCGAAGGCATGGCGGCTAAAGTGGTGGTGGACCGTTTTTGGGGCGGTTGGTTGCATGACTTCACATGCAGCCCTTCCAATTAAAAACACGGTCACGGTGCGGCTGCCTTCGTAGCCAGGCAGGTGTTGTCCATAATTGTGACCGCAATGTTAATTGTGCTCGCAGCCACTGGGCAGAGGGTAGCATGCTGGGTAACTTTGCCCTGCACTGGGCGACCTCCAGCATGCGATAGAAACATACATAACTCAATCCTTTGCAATGCAAATGCAGGAGGCGGTGCATACCATTCTGCTTCCTGCATTTGCGATCATTAGCGATGTTCATCTGTGACGGCAGCCTGAGCTTACACAGACTTGTGGTGGCATGGTGGTCTTGCGAGGACAAGGACACTGCTTGTACAACGCAGTGGAAAGGATCCTTTCTGAATTAGCCCCTCTGTCAGTAGATGATCTAAATACACAGGTGTAGTCTCTGTACTGCCGTCACAGATTAGGGCTACTAGTATTCATGCGCAGATCCCCTTTCTAATTGTATTAATTCCATATGTACATATACGGTCATTGGGTATTCCTAGAGGGTCTGTCGCTCTTTCCTTTAGACCCCAGAGTACTGTAGCACTGAGTCTCCCTAAACCTGCTTCAGTGTAATATGGCCTTGCAGCCAGAGCCATAACTAGACATTTTGGTGCCCTATGCCAGAAAGGGCAATGATGCCCCCCCTCCCCTCCCAGCATTCTATAGGGACAGTGCGCACAGAAGGCGTGCATCCAAAAAAGGGGGCATTGTCTTGCAGGAAAGGGGATTTGGTCACGCCACACATTTGTGCCCCTTATTCATGTTATATCACACAGCAGTGCCACTTATTCACATTACACTACAGTAGTACACAGTATGGCACACAGTAGTTCACCAGATACACATTATGCCACAGTAGTGCCCCTTATACATTTTATGCCACAATAGTACCCTTATACACAGTATGCCAAACAATAGTACACCTGCTACTCAGTATGCCACAGTAGTACCTTTATATACAGTATGCCACACAGTAGTACTCCTTGGAGTATTACTGGCAATAAAAAACACTAGTCCTGCTGCTAGATCAGACATATATACACAAGAGATGTGCAGCGGTCACTTTTTGTGTTTTGGTTTTGGATCTGGATCCCCGCTCATGTTTTGGATCTGGATAGATTTTGCCAAAACCATCCTTTCGGGTTTTGGTTATGGTTTTGGATCTGGATGATTTTGAAAATAACATAAAAATAGCTAAAATCACAGAATTCGGGGGTAATTTTGATCGTACGGTATTATTAACCTCAATAACATTAATTTCCACTCATTTCCAGTCTATTCTGAACACCTTATACCTCACAATATTGTTAAGCCTAAAAGTTGCACCGAAGTCGCTGTGTGACTAAGCTTAGCGACAAAAGTGTGCGGCACAAACACCTGGCCCATCTAGGAGTGGCACTGCAGTGGCAGACAGGATGGCACTTAAAAAACTAGGCTCAAAACAGCACATCATGTAAAGAAGTAAAACCGGTGCAGTGGCTGAATGTCGAAAGTGGACACAATTTTTTTGGGGCCACCGACAGCATCTCCTGCACGCCCCTGTCATTTCTAAAAAAATTCTACACAACCAAATTAATTGTATGTGCAAAACATGGGACGTGCTGGAATTTGCCCAGATGTAATGCACGAACAATATTGGTGGCGTTGTCCAGTATAAAAAATCCCCAGGAGAGTCTAAGTGCAGTAAGCCATTGTGCGATGATGTCCCTCAGTTTCCATAAGAGGTTGTCAGCGGTGTCTCTCTTACGGAAACCGGTGATACACGCCTAGGAACGAGCTGGCGTTTGTGAGACACTGCTACTGGTGCCGCTGGTGTTGTTGCTTCTGCGGGAGGCAATACATCTACCCAGTGGGCTGTCACAGTCATGTAGTCCTTAGTTTGCCCTGCTTCACTTGTCTACATGTCCGTGGTTAAGTTGACACTGGGCACAACCGCATTTTTCAGGACGACTGAGGACACTTTTTCTTAATGTGCCTGTACAGTCCGGGAATCGCTTTCCTAGTGAAGTGGAATCTAGATGGGATTTGGTACCGGGGACACACTACCTCCATCAATTGTCTAAATCTCACTGCACTAATGGTGGATGCATGTCTAACACCAACATAGCTGTCAAGGCCTCAGTTGTCCGCTTTGCAACAGGATGCCCGGAGGCAAGATAAATATTGATGCCCCCCTATTTCCTATGTCAAGATAAATGTGTGTGTGTGTGTGTTTTACATCACACATTTCTTAGCAGTCATACCCAGGATTAGAACCCATGACCTGTTACACTAACAGCAGACACTTTACTGATGGAGATATTTGCTCCTGTATAGGAAGCATGAGAATGCTAACTGTATGAAGTTACATGTAATTGTCAGAGAAGTATCTTTATATAATTAAAATTCTCATATTTCCTATACAGGAACAAATAGCTTCATCAGTAAGGTGTCTGCTTCCAGTGTAATACAGTAGGTCGTGGTTTCTAATCCTGGGTGTAACACTTGTACAATGTGTATAATAAAGAGGGTGGTATTTGTAAGGTGCAGGGACCAGTGAGGAAGTCGGCCACTGAAGAGATAGCAGCAGCTATCAATTAACTTAATTCAATGGTGTCACGGTATGGGAAGAGAGGTGCCCCCTTCAGAGCAGGAGCCCGGCGGCAGATGACTCCGTTGCCTCCCAGAGTTCTGCCTCTGGTCATATTTCATCTTCCTCGCAAAGGACTGTTGGACTGTCAATTGCTTAGTTGAAGTAGTACAAGTGGTCTTCCAACTTCCCCTCTGTGATGACGATTGACTCCCAGCAGTAACTATCTTTTCCTAGTTTATCCTCCAAATTTTTGTTCTCCATTATTTTTCTGGAGTTATATAACATTATACAGCACAGGAGAGTGTACCTCTACACCACACAGGGCAAACCCTGTAAAAATTATTTGGATTAAATATTAATAAACCCTTTATTTGTAATAAATAATATACATCACAGGACAGAACCACTGAACTTATATGGCAGCACCACTGAACTGGACTTAAACGGCAGTACCAATGGACTGGACTTATACGACAGTACCACTGGACTTATACGACAGTACCACTGGACTTATACGGCAGTACCACTGGACTTATACGGCAGTATCACTGGACTTATACGGCAGTATCACTGGACATATACGGCAGTATCACTGGACTAGATTTATACGGCAGTACCACTAGACTAGATTTATACGTCAGTACCACTGGACTTATACGTCAGTACCACTGGACTTATATGTCAGTACCACTGGACTTATACGTCAGTACCACTGGACTTATACGTCAGTACCACTGGACTTATACGGCAGTACCACTGGACTTAAACAGCAGTTTTGCTGCACTGGATTTATACGGCAGTATCACTGGACTTATATGGCACTACCACTGGACTTATATGGCACTACCACTGGACATATACGGTAGTTACACTGGACTTATACGGCAGTACCACTGGACTTATACGGCAGTACCACTGGACTGGATTTATATGGCAGTATCACTGAACTCATGCGCCAGTATCACTGGACTTATACAGCAGTACCACTGGACATATACGGCCGTATCACTGGAGTTATACGGCAGTACCACTGGACTGGATTTATACAGCAATACCACTGGACTTATAGGGCAGTACCACTGGACTTATACGGCAGTACCACTGGACTGGATTTATATGGCAGTATCACTGGATTTCTACGGCAGTACCACTAGACTTATATAGCAGTATCACTGGACTGGATTTATACGGCAGTATAACTGGACTCATACGGCAGTACCACTGGACATATACGGCAGTATCACTGAAGTTATATGGCAGTACCACTGGACTGGATTTATACGGCAGTACCACTGGACTGGATTTATACGGCAATACCACTAGATTTATACGTCAGTACCACTGAAATTATACGTCAGTACCACTGGACTTATACGGCAGTACCACTGGACTGGATTTATACGGCAGTATCACTGGACTGGATTTATACAGCAATACCACTAGATTTATACGGCAATACCACTAGATTTATATGGTACTACCACTGGACTTATACGGCAGTATCACTGGACTTATACGGCAGTCTCACTGGACATATACGGCAGTACCACTGGACTTTGATGGCAGTACCACTGGACTTTGATGGCAGTACCACTGGACTTTGATGGCAGTACCACTGGACATATACGGCAGTACCACTGGACATATACGGCAGTACCACTGGACTTACACCGCAGTACCACTGGACTGGATTTATACGGCAGTACCACTGGACAACTGGACTGATGCAGGACAACACAGCACCACTGCAATGGACCGGACTTATACAGCAGCACTGGACATATGGCAGCAGAGGACACCACCACTGTGACTGGACTGATGCAGCAAAAGACACCACCACTGGACGGATGCAGCACAACACAGCACCACTGGAATAGACTTATACAGTAGCACTGGACATATGGCAGCAGAGGACACCCCCACTGTGGCTGAACTGATGCAGCACAAGACAGCAGAATGACACACATAAGACAGAGCAGGTCGCCACACCACTTTCCCGCACAGACACTGAGAAGACACGTCCTCTCGCTACACTCTCCAGGACTGGAGTGAAAATGGCGGTGACACGCGGCTACTTATATGGAATCCAAAACCCGCAAGAATCCAACAGCGGATGATGACGTTTTGCCTCTTTCTGGTTTCCGAGTCTTGTGGGAAAACCCGAGCCGGGCTCAGATCCGGGCTCAGGACGTGATGTTTGGTAGGGTTCGGATCTCAGGGAACCGAACCCGCTCATCCCTAGTTATAAGCAACATAGGTGATCAGAATAGATTTATATAAGGGAAATTTATTTTAGACAATGTATATTTCACATAAAAACATTACATAAATATGCACAAAAATTACTTAGCAAAAAAAAAACACCTGATAAACAATAGAATTAAAAATAGAATAAAAAATATTACAAACTAGCTGGAGTACCCAGTATTGCCCGGGATTTTAAGAATGTCTGTTTACAAAAATAAATGTAAATATTAAACACACAGTATAAATAACATTGTAGATAGCTGAATACCCGTGCTTCACTACGGGATGAAGATGGTAAATTAGAATGATAGTTTGTTAATTTACGTTGGTTGGAGATCTAGTATATAGGCATATCTTGCTTCCTAGATGCACTTTGAGTAGTGGCCGGACCCCTTTTTGGTCCCCCAAGGGACCCTGCTCTTCCCACTATACAACTGTCAGT
This sequence comes from Pseudophryne corroboree, assembly GCF_028390025.1. Lineage (NCBI taxonomy): Eukaryota > Metazoa > Chordata > Amphibia > Anura > Myobatrachidae > Pseudophryne > Pseudophryne corroboree. The sequence continues at coordinate 481,257,492 of NC_086444.1, forward strand.
CTGTGGCTTCCTGCTGCCTCCAGTCCCCTCCTCACATCATGTCAGTGCCCCTGTGAAATTATCGATTTATTTACAGTTTCTTATATAGCACAGCACTTTATGTATCGACTGATATACTCTGTGCTGCTGGGGGACCGTGCTACTTCCACTATATAACTGTCAGTGTGTGGGTTCGTGCTACCTCCATTCCCCCCCCCTCACATCATGTCACTGCCCCTGTCACATGCAGCCCTGTCATCACTGACATATCATGTATGTCCTGATATAGTCTGTGCTGCTGGCCCACCCTTAGGGGTGCTAGTGGTGTGTTACCCCCACAGAGTTTGTTCCCAGAGTGTAAGTATTATGTGTAGGAAGTTTGGTGTAAATTGCTCCAGGCATTCCAGAGTTACGCTGTCTGCTGAAAAACTCTGTGCTGCTGCCTCACCCCTAGGGGTGTTAGGGGTGTCTTACCCGCACGGTGTCTGTTCCCAGCTTGTAAGTCATATGTGTTCCAAGTTTGTTGTACATTGGTCTAGACATTCTGGAGTTATGTTGTCTCCTGAAATACTATGTGCTGCTGTCCCACCCCTAGGGGGGTGTCTGACCCCTACAGTGTTTGTTTCCCGAGTGTAAGTCATATGTGTACCAAGTTTGATGTAAATTGGCGTATCCAATCGGGACGTATGCTGTTTGTTCCCAGATTTTAAGTCAGAAGTGTACCAAGTTTGTTGTAAATTGCTCCAGGCCTTCCACAGTTTTGCTTCTGCTGACATACTCTGTGCTGCTGTCTTAACTCTAGGGGTGCTGGGGGTGTCTTCCTCCCACAGTGTTTGCTGCCAGATTGTAAGGCATATGTGGTGGTTCCAGCTATGCAACAATGCTTGCATCAGGCCATTTCTCTCCCAGAGTGCAACTAAACTTATCATCCACTCACTGGTCATCATACGACTCGACTACTGCAATGTTCTCCTCACTGGCCTCACTTGCTCCCACCTCGCTCCCCTCCAATCTGTCCTCAACTCCGCAGCTAGGCTCATCTTCCTCTCCCGCCGCTCCACTTCTGCCACTCCCCTTCAACAAAATCTACACTGGCTCCCATTCCCCTACAGAATCCTCTTCAAACTCCTCACCCTCACATACAAGGCCATCTCTAATTCCACTGCTCCTTACATCTCCAACCTCCTCTCCCTTCATACTCCATCCCGTACACTATGGTCGGCCAATGACCGTCGCCTCTCCTCTGCCTTGGTCACTGCTTCCCATGCACAAGTTCAAGATTTTGCCCGTGTTGTACCCCTTCAGTGGAATGCACTCCCCCCGCTCCATTAGACTCTACCCGACCTTGCAAAGCTTCAAACGGGCACTGAAAACCCACCTATTTATCAAAGCATACCCCTCCGATGCATAACCTAGTCCTGTGGCTGCTCCTCCATCCCCCTGCCTCATGCCTTGAACATCTCTGCTTTGCTTGCATACTGCCATCAGGCTTCCTACTGCTTGCTTGCACCTCATGTCATCTGTCTGTCGCCCCTCCCCACTAGATTGTTAGCTCTTCAGAGCAGGGCCCTCTCTCCTCTTGTTGTCTAAGCCCTCTTCTCGACACATTTCCCTCAGCAACCATCTTTACCCGCGTTTTTTCCTACTGGTAAAGGCTCCTCTCTATCTATGGCCGCTAGCCCCAAGTAGTACAGTGATTACTCCCTCGCTACTTTTTTGAGTACATTGCTCCAGCAATTCCAAAGTTATGGTGTCTCCTGATGTACTCTGTGTTGCTGTCTGCCCCCTAGCGGTGGTAGGGATTTCAAATTGTTTTAGTTGCCTCCGCCATGTTTTAATACGCTTGTCTGTAAAATTTTCCGATCTTCGCTTGTAAACTGTGGATTTGTATACAAAGACAGAAGGACAGACAAATTTTCATTTGGAGAGTCTTAATTTAGTAATCAGGAGGTTATAGTTGGATTTTTAATTGTTTTTTTTTTTGCTAAGTATTTTTTGTGCATATTTATGAAATGTTTTTATGTGAAATGTAAGACTAAAAACGAAGGCTGTTTGGCAGAGCAGCACCGAGGCAACCATCCGTGGCGCCAATATAGATAGATGGGTTCACTACGATATGCCGGCGGTCGGGCTCCCGGCAACCAGCATACCAGCGCCGGGAGCCCGACCGCCGGCTTACCGACAGTGTGGCGAGCGCAAATGAGCCCCTTGCGGGCTCGCTGCGCTCGCCACGCTACGCGCACCACACTATTTTATTCTCCCTCCAGGGGGGTCGTGGACCCCCACGAGGGAGAATAAGTGTCGGTATGCCGGCTGTCGGGATCCCGGCGCCGGTATACTGGGCGCCGGGATCCCGTCAGTCGGCATACAGAAGACCACCCAGATAGATATAGATGTAGATGTATATATGCATACCTCCCAACTTTGATCTCAGCGTTGGAGGGACAGCCGTTCTAGGGGGCGTGGCCTAATGGTAAGGGGGCGTGGCTTTACTGCAAGTGCCCGCAAACGCAAGCCACACCCCCATTTTCGTCATTATGGGGGCATGAACAGCGCTGTGAGAGCTGCTGGTCATGCCCCCTGTCCCTCTCTGCCGTGAATAGACGCTGTGCGCATGCGCACAGCATCTATTCACCGCTGCTCTCCACAGAGCAGCGAGTGACAGGGAGGGATCTCCCAACTGCCCCCCCACCCGCGGGACACTGCGACCCGTGGGTGGGACAGCGGGACAGACCGTGGAAAACGGGACTGTCCCGCCAAAATCGGGACAGTTGGGAGGTATGTATATGTATGTGTGTGTGTGTGTATATATAATTTTGTACAAATATACATACACACATATAATATATATATATATATATATATATATATATATATATATTGTAACAAGCGACCTTCCACCAGACAAGATGCTGAAACAGTTGTATGAAAGAAAAGCAGTCCATTTACTTCCACAGCACAGCAAACAGACTTTTCACAGCATGTTCAAGGGGTACCTCAGTTAGGCACCGGTTCACAAACAGCATGTACACATTCTCAGGCTCCCTGTCTCTAACCCACTGGCCCGTCCTCTATCGCCTGGCCACTTGTTGGCATCAGGAGCCCTGAGCCCTTGGTGTGCCTGATTGCTGGGAGCACTTGCTCCAATACCTGGACCGGACCTGCATGGGTGGGGTCTCATGTATGAAATTGCAGGGTATTTCTGTGTATCAACAGCAATACCATACTATAATTTCCAACTGCCAGATAACCTTTGACACAACATTAAAGAGACAACCTGCTGTGTCCCAACACCTCCCTGGGCTTCCTCTTGGTCCAGCCCTAAACCCAGGTCGCCTTAGCTCGGGGCACCCAAAATTTTGTGCCCTGTCCTGCAAACACCCGGGGTGGCATCCGGACTGGACTGCCACAATATATATATACACACTGTATATGGGAACATCAACTTCAAATTTAATAATAAAATGCAGCATGTTTCTCTTTTGCTTGGTGGCAAAGACTCACACAGAACAGTAGGAGAAGAACTTGAAGTTCTCTCGACGAGTACAACCACATGGCATGCTGTGGCTGTGTGCATGCTAGGAGTCTTCCTGCTTTCACCGACTGCAGAGTGACAGCTCAATTGTCCAGTGGTGTGTGCAGCAGCAGCCTGCAGCTCTGTGAATGGCTGGAGTGCAGGCTGCAGCTGCACACACCATTGGACAGCTGAGCTGTCACTCGGCAGGCATCCCAGCAAAGCTCTGCGGTGCCAGTGGCAGTATGACGGCTGTCAGCGATGTCAGAGGGGAGCGCAGTGCTGCCGCTGAGGATCAGATCAGTAACATAGATCTTTAAGATTCGTCGGCGGGATTATGCTCCAGCTGCGCCGCATGGGGGATGGCTGGAAGTGCTACTGTCAGCCGTAAGCTCCACTGTGTCCGCTATGAGCTCCGGGGTTGCCAAAGCTGCAACTTCCAGCAAGAGGGGAGGGAGTTGTGCTCAAGTCCATGGCATCCAGACTACACGCAGGCGTATATCGATGGCAGAGCTGAGGGGGATGCCTGCTAACGCCGGAAGCAGCAAACTGCAGCGGGTGGGGGATGGTGGGCGGTTTGGGGTGTTATTGCTGTGGGTTTCCATGCTGTGATGCTTTCTGGTGCACTCCCCTGTCAATTTATAGCTGCGCAGCGGTAATAGCTACAAGTGGGTAAGCAGGCTGGCGGTAGTGACGGACGTGCCCCCTCGGACTTTTTGGGCCCTAGGCAGCCGCTTGTGTTGCCTAGCGGTAAATTCGCTTCTGCACAAATGAGGGCCAGATTTACATGTCCCATATAGTGCAGTGCCAGATACACGTATGCCAACACAGTGCAAGATACACATTACCTCCCACAGTGCCAGATATGCCCACACAGTGCCAGATACAAATATGTCCCCACAGTACCAGATACAATTATGCCCCATATTGCCACATACACACATGCCCCCACAGTGCCACATACACGTATGCCCCGCAGTGCCATAAATGCTCCCACAGTGCCACATACACATATGCCACCACAGTGCCAGATACACATATGCCCCCACAGTGCCAGATTTACACCCACAGTCGCAGATATGCCCACAGAGTGCCAGATGCACATATGCTCCCACAGTGCCACATATGCCCGCACAGTGCCATATATTCCAGCACATTGCCAGATACAGATATGCCCTCATAGTGCCACATTAACATATGCCCCCACAGTGCCACATACACGTATGCCTCCACAGTGCCATAAATGCCCCCACAGTCCCAGATACACATATGCCACCAGTGCCAGATACAAATATGCCCTCACAGTGCCACATAGACATATGCTCTCACAGTGCCACATACACATATGCCCCCCCAGTACCTGATACACATATGCCCCCCTAGATAATAAACCCCTCTTACCTTAAAATAGTCTTTTTTGAGCATGGTGAACAAGGCCTTGCAGGTCTCTGGAATGATGTGCCGCAAAGCTTGAGGGGAGATCAGGGTTCTGAACTTCAGGTCCTGCAGCGATCTCCTGGTAGCCATAAAGCGGAGGGTAGCCACCAGCCGCACCTGCACAGATATGGCCTGGCGCATTTTGGTATCCCACTTCTCTATGAGGGGTGTCACCAGTCGCAGCAGCTCCTGGAACATCTCCTCATCCATCCACAGGAAATTCCTGTAATCCTCCGGATTATTCTCCCAAATCTCTATCAGCAATAGCATGTGAGAGAATAACTCCCTCTGCATCAGCCACCGCTTGGTCCAACATGATCAAGCACGTCTCCTCTCCCTCCCCTGAGCTCTCTCCATGTACCACATTGCCACAGCCCGAGCATATAATACCCTGACTTGTTGGTAGTAATTCATGATGAAAAGCTCTTTGTTCTGGCAAGCGTTCAGCAGGTAAACCTGACAACTAGCCACAGAGCATAAATGCACTGATTTAAAATGGATGACACTATTTATTTGACAGAAAGAGACACTCCCCCAACTCTGTAATATCATCCTACTATTGAAATGAGATAGTCAAAATCGCAAGCACACACAGTCAAAATTGCAAGTAGAGATTGTCAAAATCAGGGGGAATCATAAGGTCAAGATCGAAGATAGTCAAAATCCCACCGTGTGTATGCACCTCTAGTTCGGAAACCCCCTTGGTCCTTCCTCCTTGGGTCCCCTTGACAGCTGGAGCCCAGAGGCCAATGCTTGCACTGTACCTGGGAGTTATGAGTTACGCCCAGGGGCGGATCCAGAACAAAATGACAGGGGGGGCAACACAATAGGGGAAGGAAGGGGGGGTTCGGCACATGTGCTCCTGTGAAAAGAGTGTGGCATTGTAACAAGGGGTTTGGCCTCACAGAGAATGCCATACCCATGCGTCACGCCCTCGTTTTCATCACGCTGGGGGCATGGAGTACTAGGGCAGTGGGTGACAGGATGAGAGTGCGGGGACGGTGAGTGAGCAGGGACAGGTCTGGTAGGGGACAAGGCGATGTGCGGGGACAGGGTGAGTGTGCGGGGACAGGCCTGGTAGGGGACAGGGTGAGTGTGCGGGGACAGGCCTGGTAGGGGACAGGGTGAGTGTGCGGGGATAGGGCAAGTGTGCAGGGACAGGCCTGGTACGGGACAGGGTGAGTGTGCGGGGACAGGGCAAGTGTGCGGGGACAGGCCTGGTAGGGGACAGGGCAAGTGTGTTTTTAGTTACAGCGTCCCTTTCTGTAATTATTTTTTTTATAGTCCCCATTTTTGTTGGAGTGGTCCACCTGCTTTTGTTTTTCCTTATAGTGCTCCTCCTTTTCTGTATTTTGTTATATACCCCTCAGCTCCTGCCAGTGTGTTTTTAATATAGTGCCCTCTGTCAGGGGCGCCAGAATGATTTCACGCTGGGGGGGCAAGTTTGAATTTCATTCTGGCGCCCCTGCTGTGGTGCCGATCTCCTCTCCTTCAAACCCCTCCCCTCCCTCCCCTCCGCTTCCGCTGTGGTGCTGGTCGCTCTCCTTCAGTGCGGGGGGCGCTTACCTCTGCATCCCCGTGGGCGGCATCCAAAGCAGGGTGCGGTGTCCCCTCTTCTGTAATACCCAGCTGTCTCCTCAATGGTGATGCATTACTGGGAGAAGGCGTGGCCCACAGCCATGCCTCCTCCCAGTAATACATCACCAATTGAGAGACAGCCGGCTAGTACAGAAAGGGGCGACGCATCATGTTTGTGGGGGGGGGTCAAGCTGCCCCCCCCCCCGTTCCTACGCCTATGCCCTCTGTCCCCCGTCCTGTTTTCAGCATCTACCTGTCCCCTGACGTTCACCCACCTCACAGCAGCAAAGCCTGCTTTCTTCTCCTGGCTCCCCTGTCAGGCTGTGGCAGTGTCGCATCCTAATTACAGCAGATGTGCGACGTTGCCGGGAGCCGGGACTGGTGTTGCTGTAAGGGACACGGAGGCAATGCACGCTAACACAGCTGACTACGCACCCTGTTACTGTATGGTATCAGTGGCAAACGCAGGATTTTCATGGGGGGGGGGGTTCCGTACGTGTGTGTGTTTGTAATTGAGCAGCCAGCACACTGCACAAGCTGTGTGTGTGTGTGTGTGTGTGTCTGTGTATGTATGTATGTATGTATGTGTGTGTGTGTGTGTGTGTGTGTATGTGTATATATATATATATATATATACACACACACACAGAACATCTGTGCATAGACATACACACACATACTGTACACAGCATACATGCGTACACAGTTTACATGCACACATCATACACACACACACACACACACACACACAGTATACATGCACACAGTATACAAACATACATACTAACACGGTATACATGCAAACATACATACACAATATGCATGCACATACATAGTATACATGCACACAGCATACTATACATACACACACTGTACATACATATACACAGTATATATGCACACAGCATACACACACTATACATGCACACAGCATACTGTACATACATACACACACACACACACACACACACACAGCATATATGCACACAGTACACATGCATACAGCATATATACATAGTTACACACACACACACACACACACACACACACACACACACACACACACACTATACATTTACATAGCAATACACACACTCATTAACAGTAAACAGAACCCCCTCCTCACCTTACACTACAGTGGTAGCCGAAGACAGCAGCCACTGCCTCACGTAGCTCTGTCTCATGGCCCCTTGAACTGCCTGAGAGGAGCTGCGCTTCCGCTGCAGCTCCCCCTACAGGCAGCCACCATCGGCAGCAGCAGCCAGGTTCTCACTGTCACTCGGACAGTGTAAGGAGCTTAACTAGCTTCTCCTCGTTAAAAAAAAAAAAAAAATGACAGGGGGTGTGTGCCTGGGTGCCCCCCCCCCCCCCCCCTGGATCCGCCACTGGTTACGCCACTGCTCCTTCTCTTTGTCCTGTTACAGTATAAACACCTTGGACATGCTTCCAGAAAATTGTCTCACAAACATGGTATGCGCACAGACCACCGGCATACTATAGTACACAACTTGACCAGGAGTTTTCCGGCATACTATAGTACACAACTTGACCGGGAGTTATCCGATATATTTAAGAGCAGTAGCTGTGGCAGCCATTTTGTTTGAAAATCAGATGATAATGTTTTGATGCACCATGCCCACTAGAGATCTTAGTAGTTAGTACCCCTCGCAGGCAGCCATTGAGAAAGCCCCATGCGGATGTGAACAAGTGTTTGGCAGTGGGAGAGGTAGCCAGCACTACTACTCTCCCTGACAGCCACAGATAAGTAAAAAAATTGTTTTCTGAACTGGTATTGTTATTTACCTGTGGATTTATCATTTATTTTCTACTTTCCTGTGCAAACTGCTACTACTCCTTTTGGATTGCCTGCACTGCATAATAGCAACAGACAGCCATTGCAATTCAAACAGAGCAGTTTGCACTTATCTATAGTCTTCTAATCACAGGTGAGAGCTCTCAATATTTTGGGAATGCTCACCCTTAGGTCAACGTGTTGTTACACAAACTAAGGGCAGCAGCACCCCGATATGAACCTCACCTGAACTTTACTAAACATTATTTTTCTGTCACTGTCATCAAGGGGTTCGCATTCTCTTGTGGTGTCTACAAATGCCCATTAGGGAAATCAGACACACTGGGAAAGCACCACTGACAGCAGACATCACTATTCTTTCTTCCAAAGTCTTCCTTTGTGGGTCTAATTTCCCTCACTTGTCCCCTACTGCTGTGCATGTGGTAAGCAGCAGGTAATTGTACCCACTGGACATTTTCTCTTTGCCACGTTGATTGGACTGATAACACTGATCTCTATTCATTAAGCAAATGCCTTTTGACATTAATGATGCTTTAAATGCTAACTGATTAATAATGCATTATCAGGTGTGATGTGTACACAAGTATAATAAATATACTGTGGTAGCTTTTTATCCAATACAGGATCTCTGACGTATAAAATTTTAGGGTTGTTAATCAACACTGAGGATATCACTTACTAAGAACATTTATGGTATGTGATGAAATCACTGTATATTTGAGGCTGTCTGTAACCACCCAGAGATGTGTCTCTGCTTTATATTTTGACATTGTATAATTAACAATCACCAGGGGAACCAAGTTCCTTGTTATCAGTATTCATAGTAACTTTCAGGTAGTAATTGCGTGCCAACAATGGACTCAATTTGGCTCCCAGTGCGAGCAGTAAAAAAATGTGCCCCCTCCCCCTAATAGTCATTAAAAAATGTGACATCCCCCTAAGACATATAAACATAACTATTTGGTGCATGTTCCCATTGAGGGACTGTGATCCCATTAAAATGGATGTGGGTTTGCTAAAATGCCCGTGGCCTCACAGGAAAAGGCTACCTGATACCCTAGTTTTTGACCCTACAACAACAGACCTTGGCCACCACAGGATAGAAAAAAACATTCCGCCATATTAAGCCCCGCACAGTAATCCCCCTTGCACCATATTATGCTATACATCGTAATGCTTGTGATACATTATGCCCTACAGGAAAGCTTCTAATTACTTTTAAATTACCTGATCATTGCCAGGGGTTTCATGCTCTGGGTTTCACGCTTGTTGCCAGGGGTTTTATGCACTGGATGTCATGCTCATTGCCAGAGGTTTCATGTGCTGAATGTTATGCTCCTTGATAAGGTTTTTATGCGCTGGGTGTCATGCTCATTGCCAAAGGTAATTATTTATTATTTATTACCAGTTATTTATATAGCGCACACATATTCTGCATCACTTTACAGAGAATATTTGGCCATTCACATCAGTCCCTGCCGCAGTGGAGCTTACAATCTATATTCCCTAGCACATTTATACGCACGCACATTCACACTAGGGTTAATTTTGTCAAAAGCCAATTAACCTACCAGTATATTTTTGGGTATAATGCTCGTTGCCAGAGGTGTGTAATAGCTGTGCTATCCTGATCTGCTCATCCTCCTCCCTACCATAGTACTCCGCTCGATGGCGGACTTTCGTGGAATGAAGCGGTTGCAACGTGACATCATGACACAACCATGTCATTCCGCGAAACTCTGCCCCCGAGCGGAGTACTGTGGAAGGGAGGAGCAGGATAGAAGAGCCAGCATGTGCCGCGGAGGGTACCCCGTGCGATTGCATGGCTCGTTTGCAGCTAGAAACACCACTGTACATGATCCATAAAAATTAATTATGTCATATTTGAGACAGATTTTTTAATATTGTCTCTTCTGTGTTGTCTCTTGTGTGAGGTGTTATATATGTTTTTTTAAAGGATCATGGAAGGTTAACTTGTATTATGCCTTTTACTTAGTGGATTAGTGTACCAACAAAGAGAGTACTTTCTCTATTTTGTTCAATCAATTACCCCATGCAGTCTCCTGAATTGTGAAAAGACTTAAGGGTGATACACACGGAGCGATAATCTAAGCAATCTGACTAGATTGCTTAGATTTTCAGCAAGATCGCTCCGTGTGTAGCCCTAACAGCGATAATGATGTGCAGCCCCACGCATTGCTATTGCTGGTGCTAGATTGGCCTGCATGCAGGCCAATCTAGCGGGTCGCTCACTTCACCCACTGGGTGAAGTGAGCGGCCCCACGTCTCCCCCCGCATGCTCAGCACAGATCGCACTGTGCTGAGCGGCGGGAGAGATGTACACATCTCTCCTGCATCGGCCCGTCTATATGGGTCTTTAAGCTGGGTACTCACTTTCCAATCCTCAGCAGATCAGACTCCAGATCAGACTGTTTATACAATCCTACTGCGGATTTGCTCTCAGATTCTACATCCAATCCATGCCTACTCACTTGCCCAATTCTTCAGCAGACATCCAATCTGCACCTGCTGAAAGAATTGGATTAGATACTAAGATGGTTGAATGGATAAAATCTCGGTTGCAGGATAGAAAACAGAAAGTAAATGTAGTGCATTCACAGGAGGGAAATGTCACCAGTTCCCCAGGCATCTTTACTTGGGTCAGTGCTTTTTTAATATCTTTATTGGTGACATTGCAAATGGTTTTGAAGGGAAAGTATGCCTTTTTGCAGATGACACAAAGGTATGCAACAAGGTAGACACACCAGGAGGGGTAAAACAAATGATTAATGATCTAGGTAGACTAGAAGAATAGTCAAGAGTGGCAATTACAGTTTAATGCCAATAAATGTAAAATCATGCACTTGGGTCTCAAAAATCTAAAGTTTAAATACAATATTAATGACACTATGGGCCTAATTCAGAGTTGATTGCAGCAGCAAATTTGTTAGCAGTTGGGCAAATCCGTGTGCATTGCGGGGGGGGGGGGGGGGGGGGCAGATATAACATGTGCAGAGAGAGTTAGATTTGGGTGGGTTATATTGTTTCTGTGCAGGGTAAATACTTTCTGTGCACATGTTATTTCTGCCCCCCTTCCCCCTGCAGTGCACATGGTATTTCCCATCTGCTAACAAAGTTGCGGCTACGATCAGGTCTGAATTAGGGGAGTCATTCTGACCTGGTCACATGCAAGCGGATTTTTGCACTGCTGCGACCAGGTAATCGACGCCTACAGGGGAGGGAGGATGCTGTGCAGGGGAGCGATCGCTTGTGCAGGGAGCTGCACATACAAAAGTTTGTGCAGTCTCTGCACAGCTCAGGACTTAATCAGCCACTGTGACGATCCTTGCTGGAGCTGACGTCAGGATCCCTCCCTGGAAACGGCCGGACACGCCTGCGTTCGGCTTGACACTCCCAGGAAACGGTGAGTTGACAACCACAGCCGGCTTCTTCCTTTCAATCTTCTTGCGTTCGCCGATGCGAATGCTTTCTTCATTGTTTTCATCGCTGCCAGGCGACGGCCGTCGCCATGCAGCAACGTGCCTGCACAATGTGGCCCGCACGCATGCGCTGTTGAGACCCGATTGCATGGCTGCAAAAAACTGCAGCATGCGATCGGGTCGGAATGACCCCCAGGCCCTATATTAGAAACTACTGAGGAGGAAAGGGATCTAGGAGTGACTGTTTCAGGTGACTTAAAGGCAGGAAAGCAATGTAACAAAGCAATGAGGAAGGCTAGTCAGATGCTTGGCTGCAGAGGGAGAGGAATCAGCAACAGAAATAAATAAGTAATAATGCCACTGTATAGGTCATTGGTTTGGCCACATCTGGAATACTGTGTTGAATTCTGGAGGCCATATCTTCAGAAAGAAATAAATACATTAAAGACTGTACAAAGAGGGACAACTCAAATGGTGCATGGCCTACATCACAAAACTTACCTGCAAAGACTAATAGATCTCAATATGTATAGTTTGGAGGAGAGAAGGGAAAGGGGGACATGTTAGAAACTTTCAAATATATCAAGGGTTTTAACAAGGTAAAGGAGGGAGACATTTTTTCAAAGGAAGAGTAGTAATAGAACACAAGGACATGCACTGAGACTGGAGGGAGGGTTCAGGGGAAACATGAGGAAACATTAAGTGGAATAGCCTCCCAGCAGAAGTGGTAGAGGCTAAGACAGTAGAGCAATTTAAACATGCATGGGATAGACATAAGGATATTCTTACAAAGAAATAAGGTTCAAATAGGGTTTGAGGTAACAATAAGGTTAAAAAAGGGGCAGACTAGATGTGCCAAGTGGTTTTTATCTACCATTAAATTATCTGTTTCTATGTAACAATATGGACAAACATAGGAACACAAGGAAGCATCACATGTAACAAAAGTAAAAGAGAGGGCAACATTATGCCTGCAGGATCATGGCAGACCAGAGAGCACACTGGGAAAACCCATCTGACAGCAATGAGGCAGGGCTACAGGGCTATAGTATATATAATCTGGATGCTCTCCCATTAAGTGGATGCGGATGGTGATGTTACTTTAATGGTATCAAGACCTGTGAGTGTCGCTACCTTTCCCTCTGTGCATCAACTTTGATTGAAGACACCTAGGCGACTATCTTTTACTATAGGAGTGCTGGTCAATATGGATTGCTATATATATATATATATATATATATATATATAATCTCCGTGAGAAGGAGGTGGCTGGGCTATATGTGCATTAGAGGGAGGTGGATGGGGCAGGGCTGGAGTATATATGAGAGAAGGAGAAGGCTGGGGCAGGGCTGGGTATATGTGTGTGAGATTGAGGTGGTTGGGATATATGTATATAAGTGAGGTGATTGAGGCGGGGCTTGGTATATATGTGTATGAGTTAGGTGGCTGGGATACATGTGCGTCAGAAGGAGGTGGTTGGGGTATATGTATGAGTGTGTGGGGTAGAGCTGCCATGAGGGTACTTACTGTATGTATCATACAGAGGTGGCAGAAACAGGGCTAGGGTATAATATAATTTATTTGATAGATTGACATGTTATAACACTCACCCCCAAAGCCCAAAAATGGTTTACGCATTAATTGATGTCCTAGCACCACTGTAGCTCCACCCACATTATCCAAAGCTCCACCCCCAAGTGTGTCCTGATAATTTTTTCAGTCCTTGGCCCAACAATTTCTGATGGCAACCCTGGGTCTTAGCAAGGCAGTCCCTGACATTTGGAGAACCACAAGTGCCAGCATACCTGGATATTAAGAGCCTGTTGGCACCTGAAGTCTGTCTGTAAATAAAATATTAAATTAAAGACAACACATCTAATGTGGTAATAATTTGTTATACAGCACCTTTCACTTTCACCAGGACTTGTGGCATCCTCTTCTTTGATCTTCACCTGGGGGGGCAGTGGCCTTTAAACTCTTTTGCTGGCCTCCTCCTTCCTAGGGCTTGTGGTATCAACGGCATCCTCGTTTTACATATTCACCCCGGGGATGGTGGCTTGTAAGCTCTTTTGCATGGTCGCTGCCTTCCCAGGGCTTGCATCTTTGTCATTTACTTTGATTTCTTTTCCATGGCCGCTGTCCCTCCCAGGTCTTTTGGCATCTCCACCTGGAGGGCAGCAGCCAGTAAGTTTTTCTGTATGGTGGCTGTACAGCAGGACTTTCTCTGGCGTCTTCTATCATCAGAAGCGCTTCCTCATTTCTCTTCCATTTGACTATTGGACTGACACCAACTGCCTCGCGCTGGCTAATATTAGCCAACACAAGGTTGTGGGAAGATGACACAGCAAGCTGTGATTGGTTCACCATGGCTATCCTGATTTAAAAAACTGGCACTGCAGTGTCATTTTTAAAGTGGGAAAAGCCACCACAGCACACCTGCTGCTGAACTCTGGACTAATGACTGGCAGAGACTGCCCACAATGTACTGCTACCATGCCACAATATCTGCCACGCCCAACTCATCCAGCTGCCTTGCCTGCATCATCCCACCACCATCGGCGTGTCACACCAGGTCCTGCAGCAACAGCGGGCGGTGCCAAGATCCCACACCGCTGCCACGCTGGTAGTGTACATGGCTGCCAGGACAGGAGTTCAGTTGCCTGCTCCAGTCTCAGCAGCCTACACACTTGTATATTGGGGCTAATTCAAACTGGATCGCTGCAGTGCCAGTGATCGCAGTCTGAATTATTTTGTGGAGTGCGCACGCGCAGTGGCTGCACTGCCCATGCGCACCCCGGGAGCCCAGTGAGATGCTATCAGCATCCCTGGGCAGCGATCGACTTTGCCTGATTGACAGGCAGAGGCGGTAGTGGGGCAGAAGGGGCCGTGCCAATGGCATGGGCGTGGTCCGGACAACGGAGGCATGTCCGGACCATTGGGGGGGCAGGCCGCGGCGGCTGCGTGACATCACACGCAGCTGCTGCGACCCGGGACACGGCCATTAGCTCCCTGCCAGTGCGCTGGAGCTGTGCAGGTAGGGAACTACTCACCAGGTACAAAAGCATCACTGTCGTGCGATGCTTTTGTACCTGGGGGGGGGGGAAGGCCTGACATGCGGGTTGGACTACCCCTGTGCTCGGCGTCCCCACGCATGTCAGAGTAAATTATAGTAGATGTGCTAAATTTAGCACATCTACGATCAACTCTGAATTACGCCTTTGGTCGGCTGGTTGGCGGTCAGGTCTCCAAGACTTTAAGCATGTTTAAAAACCAGGAGATCAGAGAGGCAACCGGTATCGGATTTATGGGTCGGTTGGAGGAGCGTACAGACTTGTCCCATGTCGGACAAACTGGTTGAGTGGGAGTTGGATCTCCTGTGGACTGGATAAGTGTGTACCCAGCTTAAGGGAGGTGTTTATCAAAGCTGGAAAGAGATAAAATTGTGAGAGATAATGTACCAACCAATCAGCTCTTAGGTGTCTATTTACTAAGCTCTGGATGGAGATAAAGTGGACGGAGATAAAGTACTAGCCAATCTGCTCCGAACTGTCATTTTTCAAACCTAGCCTGTCGCATTGCAGTTAGGAGCTGATTGCCTGGTCATTTATCTCCGTCCACTTTATCTCCATCCAAGGCTTAGTAAATAGATGCCTTAATTGCTGTTTTTCAATCACAGCCTATAAAATGTAAGGCAGAAGCTGATTGGCTATTACTTTATCTGTTCCAATTTTTTCTCGCTATGAGCTTTAATAATTGCCCCCCGAAACATTTCGAAACAACAAGACTCACAAAATGGGAACTGGCATTGATTCTACTTTAAATTATTTGTACAAACCTGCCTCTTTGCTACCTATTTCTGATTCCTATTTAATTAATGTGTTTCAGAGCGAGGAGTATACAGGATTTTTGGATAATTGTACTAATTTTTCTAAATTGATCAGCAAACATTGGCACAAATGGATTATTAAAGTCAATACAGTTGGCATCTGACATAGGGGAAATGAAATGTTAAGCACACATTACAGCTAGTAAACAAAAATACAGAAGGTTTGTGATTCACATGAAAGGTCCAAATGTGAAGATGAGCAAGGAATGTGGCACAGCTATAACATACCCTCCAACATTTTACACATAAAAATCAGTACAAATTCAAAAAGGGGGCGTAGCCACGGGTAAGGGGGCATTGCCACGCCCCTTTTCCTATACTTTTCAATGGAAGTTTGGAGAGCCAAAAATCGGTACAGACCATAAAAAAAAGGTACTGTACCTGCCAGAAAGGTACAGTTGGAGGGTATGCTATAAAGTCATCAGCTGAAGAAGATATAAGTAGTTGTAAAGAACTTTAACCTGTTCCGGTGTCTGACAAGTACCAATGCCTTGATATAAGTACAGAAGAAATGATGCTCCAAACTTTCTTGAAGTCTGGCAGAACAACAGCTGAAAGATCATTTTATAGAATCGTTCTTACAGTAACTGCTGCCACAGACAGGTGATGGGTAGAAAGGCTGGCACGGACGAGAGGGGCAGAGATGCTGGCATAGGCAGGAAAAAGACAGTGAGCCTAGTATGTGTGGGAAAAGTGCAGCTTTGTCTTCAGTCCTTGCCCATCTGCAAAGGGAACAAAAAGAGTCCTCAGGTGCTGGAGACAGATAGAGAAGAGGCAAGCAACAAGTGATGTGTGCTGGAAATAAGGAACTGATGCAGACCATAGCAAAACCATGCCAACCTTTTATTTTATTTTATTTGAAATTAAACAGTAACCTGGGCTACCACCCTGTATTTAAACCACAAATAGTCTGTGGGTTCCACTGGCATTTCCCATTATATCTGTCATCCAGTCTGACACTGTTCCTAGACCCTGAGGTAATGATACCCAAAAAAGCACTAAATTCAATACAATCTTCAACAATGATTATTAGTTTCAACATGAAAGAGATGTTAACTATGGGAATAGTCTGTCATACAAGACGTTGGGGAAATTCAATATATCACAGTTTAGAAATTACTCCGAACCCCTTCCCAACCTGGTTTTGCAGCGTAAATGATTGACATTTTAAAAATCTATCTAGACTCCCACGAAGTCCTGCACCTGCATTTTACCCGTAATGTTATTTACAATGTGGTATTTACAGACTGAAGGAATTGGTAAAAAAATAAGAAAATAAAACTAAATTTTTACTACGAAGATATTCAGTCGGATGAGTTAACTAAAAAGATGGGAAAGAAAAGAAGTAGCATTGAATAAAATGAATAATCACTTGGCAATGACGGGTAGGCACTGCTAGTGTACAGTGATATGTATAGAATAACCACAGTATGGCCCTCATTCCGAGTTGGTCGGTCGCAAGGCGAATTTAGCAGAGTTGCTCACGCTAAGCCGCCGCCTACTGGGAGTGAATCTTAGCTTCTTAAAATTGCGACCGATGTATTCGCAATATTGCGATTACTAACTACTTAGCAGTTTCTGAGTAGCTCCAGACTTACTCTGCCTGTGCGATCAGTTCAGTGCTTGTCGTTCCTGGTTGACGTCACAAACACACCCAGCGTTCGCCCAGGCACTCCCACCGTTTCCCCGGCCACTCCTGCGTTTTTTCCAGAAACGGTAGCGTTTTCAGCCACACGCCCCTGAAACGCCGTGTTTCCGCCCAGTAACACCCATTTCCTGTCAATCACATTACGATCGCCGGAGCGAAGAAAAAGCCGTGAGTAAAAATACTTTCTTCATAGTAAAGTTACTTGGCGCAGTCGCAGTGCGAACTTTGCGCATGCGTACTAAGCGGATTTTCACTGCGATGCGATGAAAAAGAACGAGCGAACAACTCGGAATGAGGGCCTATATATTTACTAGCTAGCAAGCAGTAGGACCCAGGGGGAGCTGAATCACTGCAGTATGTTTTTCTGTATGTCTTCACGGAATCTCAGCCCTGATGATTACTTGCTTCACCGCAATAAGCTGCACACATGCACTGAAACTTGACTTGATACAAGGTTAGTGATAAGTGCCTTCATTTACATGCCACAGACCTGGAGAATCGGAACAATAACCATGAGACGTAATAGAATCACAGTTTGTTGGAAGCATATAATTGCATGGATTTTTGCACAGTAACTTTCATTGTGCTACAGTCACATATTGTCTATAAATAAGCACACATCTACACAAAGACTTCTCAATCCAGTCACTCAGCAAACGTCGATTGTTCTTTAACTACAGTATAATGTGGATGATGTGGCTTTGAAAGAGAACAGATTTATTTCAGGAACAGACTGGGTGCATCGTCTAGAACTTTTCAGACCATGAAAGAATCCCAGGGAACTTTATTCCCTCTTGAACCAATTCCAAGTGAAGGGGAAAACTTGTCACTGCTCTTCTGTCTTAATGGTTCTGTCCAGGGTTCAAAGATTGAGCATCCTTTACTGTCTGGATGCAATGATACATTGTATGAGTTTGATCAGAACCCTCCTTTGCTGGTGGATGCCTGGTTGGTCCCACTCCTCTTTTCTCTCATCATGCTGGTGGGACTTGTGGGTAATGCACTGGTCATCTATGTAATAACCAAGCACAAACAGATGAGGACAGTGACTAATTTCTATATTGGTAAGTCAGAAATTATTTATCTTTAAAATGGATGATTTTAAAATATGCATATTTTTTTTTATAAACTGTCATATGACTATTAAACACATTGGGCAATATTCAATTGTTATTTCATGCCTGATTTCCTGTCTAAAGTGACGGGAGATCGCAGGGCGATTCAATTGTTCTTTTTTATTGTGCATATCGTGACCATAAGTGTCGGGTTTAGCTGCTCAACGCACAAACGGGTAACTTTTCGCTCATTTCAGCTTGCTACCCCGGGGGAGGGTGCAAGCTGAAATGCTGGCAATCGATCACGCCCGAACGGAGTAACAATTGAATAGCTCTGTTGGGCGCCATCTACCGGCTGCCAGCAATAAAACAATTGAATACCAGCCATTGAGACTAGTCTCATTTTTAGGTATGTCCTGGATTGTGCAATAAAGTGGGAAAAATAAAGTATGTGTCACAATGTTTGGATATCCAAAAACTATTTTACAGTTCAATGGCAATTACTACACAAAGACCTGTGACATTTAACTCAGGTGCAATATTGCACAGTCTAAGCAGCTTATTTCTCCCCAGCTGTTTTTATGTGAAGATCGAGAATCTGCAATATTGTGTGACAGTTCTGTTATACGTCTAACTGTGAATTGTTTGGGACATTTCAGTTTGTGGCAATAAAATGTCTCTTCCATCCCGAGCTGTTCACTGCAATATGCTGCTCCTTTTGCTTTTATTTCACATAAAACCTAATTTCAAGTACCTATAGACTAGAGATCAAGGGGTCTATTTATTAAACAGTGAAAGGTCCTATCTATGGCAAAATGGGTGTTTTTGCTGATAACAGGGCTTTGACACCACTAACAGTAGGAGTTGCAAGATTCATCAGGTCTCGCAGGCAATAGTATGGGGAAGTCTATTTAACAAGGACCTTTCTCCATTATCACCATCTCAGGATAGCAATAACAAACATCAATGAAAAAATGCTGTATTATTAATAGTAAAAAAAAAATCAATTGAGATTTTTTTTTATACTTTATTTTTTTAATTAATATTTTCAAATTTTTTTTGCCATCAAGTGAAATTAAAAAAAAATATATCAGGGGTTAATTTCCCCTGCAGATGTGTGAAGCAGCTAGCCAGGTAACTCATGCAGGTAACTCATACGGAGTTTGTATATTCTCCCCGTACTTGCGTGGGTTTTCTCCGGGTACTCCAGTTTCCTCCCACAATCCAAAAATATACTGGTAGATTAATTGGCTTCCATCAAAAACTAACCCTAGCTGGAATGTATGTGTGTGTACATGTGGTAGGGAATGTAGATTGTAAGCTCCACTGGGGCAGGGACTGATGTAAATGGGCAAATATTCTCTGTAAAGCGCTGCAGAATATGTGTGCGCTATATAAATAACTGGTAATAAATAATAAATAATAATGCACATATCCACTGGTCTGGCACAGCAGTAACCCTTGCAGCTTTGGAACAGTATCACTGCGGCAGCGGAGTATAGCTCAGATTCCTTTGCAAGATTGTATTTATAAATATTAGCAATAGATAAGTTATGATAGAAAATCAGCCCTGTTACTACATTTTAATATATTGTCCCCCAAGATCTAAAATGGTAATCTTACAGACCATTCCTATTTACATGAAAGCACTTATAGTACCGTATTTGGTGTATATATATGCATTGTAAAACATTTGCAAATGTTATGATAGGTGAAGATAGATAAATGCGTTATCTTCTCTATTAACCCTTTGCTAAATAGCGGAGATACTTAAATTATGCGGAAATGCTAGTTTCTGCATAACTAATCCTCATTTTATTTCACTTTCTGAAAACATCACAGGTGTTTTTTCTCATTCAAGACACATCCAGGGGCTCGGGAAAAGATGCAGCTCTCTTTCCTGATGTACTACAGGTCAAACATATTCATAGCCACTTATAAACTGTTTTTCTACAATTCCATTTAAGCAAATGAGGGAGCATGTTTAAGAGTGTATTAGAAGTGTAAGAGGACATGTCCATACATTTGTGGTGTATATTATAGTAAATAACAGAAGACGGTTCTGTTGGGCATAGTTCATAATTATTGTCTTGTTAATCTAATACTTGATTTGTTCGCCTTGGTGCACATTTGTTTATAATTAGCACGAGTGTGGTATAATAGACCTACAATGTCTAGGTAGACAGTCAATATAGACAGTCAATATGTCGTCAACATATGGTCGACATGCATTAGATAGAAGGGTGCAAAAGGTTTACAGGTACAAAAGATCAACAGATGAAAGGTCAGCTATTGTTAAGGTCAACGTTGAACAGGCTTGCTTGGCCCACTTTGCCTGCCACAGGTTACTATTCCCAATAGATATCCACGTGGATAGTAAATCAAGAAAATGTTGGGAAAACATGTGAAAAACCCAAAACACATGTGTCGACCATTTGTGTTGACCACTGTCATGTTGACCTTTTGTACATGTCTACCTAGTGCATTTCGACCTATTGACTGTTGACCAATACATTGTTGATCTATCATATGGATACCATTTAGCATTATAGGCAAACATGTCTTAATAACCAGGGCCGTAACTACGTGCGTGCCAAGTGGGATTGGCACACAGCGCAGTTGCCCTGAGGGCACATGGCCAGTGGCGTGTAATGAGTCAAATTAACTCATTACATGCCGCCTCTGAAGTCTGCGCCGTGCGCCGCCGCCGCCGCACTGGGGAGGAGAGCTACAGTGCCGGGCAGCAGAGAAGGAGGAGGAGGGAGGGGGACTGGAGCCACAGCAGCGCTATTTCATTGGTAGTAAGCGCCGCTGCAGCAGCCCCCTCTCTTTCCGTATTGGCTGCCTGGCGCTGTTGTGGATGCTGGGATGCGATTCCTCCATCCCAGCATCCACAGCAGCGCCGGGCAGCCAATACGGAAGGAGATGGGGCTGCTGCAGTGGCGCTTACTACCAATGAAATAGCGCTGCTGCGGCTCCAGTCCCCCTCCCTCCTCCTCCTTCTCAGATGCCTGCACCGAGGGAGCTGCACGAGGAGCCTGACTGCCAGCGGTGAGATGGTAAGTATCTCTCTCTCTCTCTCTCTCTCAGGGGGACACCATCTGCCATAATGTGTAAAAAGGGGGACTGGCTGCCGCAATGTGTAAAAAGGGGGCCTGGCTGCCGCAATGTGTAAAAACGGGGACTGGCTGCCATAATGTGTAAAAAGGGAGACTGGCTGCTGTAATGTGTAAAAAGGGGGACTGGCTGTCGCAATGTGTAAAAAAGGGGACTGGCTGCCGTAATGTGTAAAAAGGGGGACTGGCTGCCGCAATGTGTTAAAAGGGGGACTGGCTGCCGCAATGTGTAAAAAGGGGGACTGGCTGCCGCAATGTGTAAAAAGGGGGACTGGCTGCCGTAATGTGTAAAAAGGGGGACTGGCTGCCGCAATGTGTATAAAGGGGGACACCGTCTGCCGTAATGTGTAAAAACAGGGACGCTGTCTGCTGTAATGTGTAAAAAGGGGACGCTGTCTGCCGTAATGTTAAAAAAGGGGACGCTGTCTGCTGTAATGTGTAAAAAAGGGGACGCTGTCTGCCGTAATGTGTAAAAAAGGGGACGCTGTCTGCCGTAATGTGTAAAAAAGGGGACGCTGTCTGCTGTAATGTGTAAAAAGGGGGACTGTCTGCTGTAATGTGTAAAAAAGGGGACGCTGTCTGCCGTAATGTGTAAAAAGGAGGACTGTCTGCTGTAATGTGTAAAAAGGGGGACACTGTCTGCTGTAATGTATAAAAGGGGCTCTACCTGGTGTAGTGGCGCTACTGGGCAGCGTAATTTGAATAATGGAGACTACTGTGCACCGTAGTATGAATTGCTATTATTTTGTGGCCACGCCCCTTCCCCATGAAGCCATGCCCCTATATATTTTTCGCACGCCTACGGCGCGCACTGCCCCTATCTTATATGGGGGGGCGCCAATGTCGTTTCTTGCACACAGCGCTAAAATGCCTAGTTACGGCACTGTTAATACCCTTAGATATCTGCACATCATTGTGCACATCAGGTGCGCAGGTTAAAGAGCAAGTAGGCAGTGCTTGGGGAGGAGCTGAGCAGAACCTGGAATATCATGTAAACATGTCTTGCACACACAGCAAATCTTAAAAATGTGCAAAATCAGAGCTGGATCTTTTTGATGTTCCACCTACAAAAAAAACAAAAAAAAAAACGGATAGAAAAATGTGTTTATATTGCAGATACATCATAAGATAATTAATTATAGCGCTAATGTCTTGCCACTTAAACTCACATAAGTTTCTCCACCTGCATTAACGAATCCTAAAATGTGTTCAATTTCCAACAACGAAAGATGCAGTTCATCATAAGGTCATTTTATTTTTCCAAAGAGTGTCATTAGACATCAGACTTGGGCACATCTTCGACCACATTCAAGGCTGTTCAGCTATGTTCAAGCTGGTTCAAACAATTGCTGATTCATCTGTGTTTGAGTTTAAATCAAAACGGTTAAATAGCAATGTAACATACTAAATTGATCACGTCAGAATAGGCATTTATAGGATGTATAACATGCAGAGGGTTCATTCCAATAGAAGATATTTCTTTTCAATTAGGTAATTAGGTAACTAGGGATGGCCATCAACAGATCCACCATCAATGGTCTATGGGTTTTCACTGTTAAGAAACCATAGATGGTTGAGCCATCGATGGTTTGTCTATGCACATGCGCATAGCAGGGCCGCCATTCGCGTCAGCATTAGACCATCAATGGTGAAAGTACTCACCATCGACATCAGACCGTTGATATTTATAAGCCATCCACGGCCATGTAAAAGCTTTTCATTGCTTTACCTGGCCAGGAAGCAGTACACTGCCAAACCTTTTCAATGAGCGTAAATATGGAAACACTATATGAAAATGTATATCCTTACTATAGATTACAAATAAACATATATCAGAGGATGCATTCAGCTTTCGACAAGTAGGGGAACAGCAGCAGAGTGTCGGCGGCACTATGCAGACAAATATAAAATGCTTCTTAAAATATATTAACAGTGTCTGCTGTATAACAGTAAACAATACATGCTGCTTTTCCCCAAGCTGTTATCACAAAGGCTGTTAAAATGCTTTAAGCAGCATTTTATATCTGTCTGTTCCCTGTTTGTCAACATTATGAATGTTGATCAAGAATATGTATCCTCGAATCAGGCATGGGCAGGGTTGGAGTGGCCCTGCAGGGGCGGACGGATAATCCCCGATAGGTCCCACTGCTTCAAGGCTCCACCCCTTTCTGTGTGGGAATGAGGCTTCAGGTTTGTAAGCAAAGCAATAAAGCACACAACTGGGCAATAACATGTTCCATGCAGGTGGGGCAGATGTAACATGTGCAGAGAGATTTAGATTTGGATGGGGTGTGTTCAAACTGAAATCTAAATTGCAGTGTAAAAATAATGCTAACATTTGTAGGCTACATGCTAAAGCAGCCAGTATTTACCCTGCACAGAAACTGTATAATCCACCCAAATTTAAATCTCTCTGCTCCAACTGCAGTGCAACATAGTCCAGCTTGGGTGCTTTATTGCTTTTCTTACAAACCACAATCTGCCACAATATGCATTATATGGGTTGGTATCGGGTGGTCACCATACCGACACCGGGAACCCATCTGTCAGATGGGCAGCAGGGGAAGGGCTTACAGTTGAACAGTACTAAACGTAGTCGCACCTGTTCACAATTCTTAAATTTAGGTTGACTTTCTTAAATTGATCAACATTTAAGAAATTACAACAAATTTTCATATTTTTGGACCAGCTTCACAAAACACTGAGAATTGACAGACATCAGCTTCAAGTATCACTACCTATTTAAAGAAAAATGGAAATGATTACTATTTTCATTCTCACAGGTTACAATATTTCCTAAGTACTTTATACAGTGCATGGTTTAAACTTTTTATTGGAAATGTCAACATTGTACTTTTATATTTTACATGTAAAAATTACAACTACTAACTACACTTCAAACTCTGTTGGTGATACAAAACCAAATTACAAGAGCGTTCACAATTTTGTAGGTTTAGCTTCTAGGCAATGCACGTGGTGGTGTACAAATGAATAAATACGGCATTACATAACTTGTTATCACTGCCACATTATCAACATGTCTGTATCACATACACGGTCATAAAATCATGATGATGATGTTGATCTCGAATACCACCCTGTTCGCATGAAACTATTACCATGGGTGTCATAAACAAGATCAAAGCTATTTACAACTATTATTAACTATATACAACTATTATTAATAATTCTCCACAAAGTATAACCAATAAATATAATTCATAACAAATCACACTCCATTACATTCACCCTACCACCATCATATCTTGACTTTATGTCTCTCTTCAGTATATATTTCTGATTAAACACGTACTGCACCACATTGATGTATTAAATTTTATTTCTTTTTGTGAATCCCAGAATTTGATATTTGCACTTTGAATAAGGATGGAGAAATTCTATTGCACTGTTGATGTTTTATATATAAAAACCTTTCTCTCCATAGCCAACCTTGCCACGACAGACATCACCTTCCTAGTATGCTGTGTTCCCTTTACTGCTACACTTTATCCACTGCCCAGCTGGGTGTTTGGAGATTTCATGTGCAGAGGAGTGAGCTATCTGCAGCAGGTACATCATGTAGGCTTTACTATAAGCTCTAAATAATGCAACTGGTCCTAATGTGTTACAACAGTAGAATGAACGTTAAAGCAACATTTCACTCATTTCATTCTTTCCACCATGCACTGTTTGCAAAACCACTGAACTAGGCGCAGAATGTGTTGAATATAGATTACAAAATGAGTAGAATTTGTGCTCATCAGATATTTTCTAAAATGCTGCATTTTATGTAATGTCATTATTTTGTAATGGGTCACACAACCTTCATAGAACTGTAATAACGTCACCTATTAATCTAGCTGCAAAGTCTAAAATTAGTATATAATAATTTCTACATTGTCATGTTATCAGGGTCTTCTTGATCATTAGAAATTTGTCTTTGGCAATGATTGAAATTGATATGCGCCTTTAGGCAGAATGGGATCCGGACTATGGGTCGACATACATTAGGTCGACAGTCATTAAGTCGACCCCATATGGTTGACTGACAAAAGGTCGATATGGACAAAAGGTTGACCCTGGAAAAGGACAGGTTCAAAAGGTTGACAGGATCATATGGTCAAATATGACAATGGTCGACACACAAATAATCAACATGTGGTTGTTGTTTTTTTTGGGGGGGGGTTTGGGAGGGGGTTATGTTTTTGGTCTTGTTCCTTCCATTAGTATCCATGTCACAAATCATAACCTTCATTAACCTTGTGGCAAGTGAATCGGAGTGAGACACCGTGCCCAAAGCGGGGACGCATTTCTACAAATGGTGGTCTCAGAGGACAAAACTCTCCACACTAACCCCAAAAAATTTAAAATGTATTTGAAATTTTAAAAAGAGTAGATGTGGACTATATTTTGTGACGACCATTCTCATATCGACCTTTTCAACCTATCGACCTTTCATCTGTCGACATCTTGTCCATGTTGACCTTTTGTCTGTCGACCATATGGGGTGGACCTAATGAATGTAAATCTTGTATACCACACCCAGACAGAATATGCCAGTTAATTAACTGCACTAATGAAATCATTCTATTTGTAACCTGACTATGCAATACACAGTCTGTCATAAGGAAAGCGGTCCCTCTGGCGCAGTTGGGATAAAAGTTAGTAAGGTACCTAGTCAGATTGTGGTGGTAGGGGATTCCATTATTAGGAAGACAGATAGGGCAATCTGCTACCGGGACCGTGATCGCCATACGGTCTGTTGTCTCCCGGGTGCTCGGGTGTGGCACATCGCGGACTGGGTAGACAGATTGTTGGGAGGGGCTGGGCATGATCCGGCGGTCTAGGTGCACGTTGGCACCAACTACAAAGTTAGTGGAAGGTGGGATGTCCTTAAGAAAGACTATAATTAGGCAAGAAACTTAAGGCAAGGACATCTAAGGTAATATTCTCCGAATTATTACCCGTGCCACGCGCTAGCCCAGGGAGACAGAGGGAGATTAGGGAGTAAATGTGTGGCTTAAGGGGGGTACTCACGGGAGAGATGTGTGCTGAGCGATCTTAACACAGACCGCTCAGCACACATCTCTCACCCCGCTCAGCACAGCGCGATGTTCTGAGCGAGCGGGAAAGCCGACGGGGGGCCGCTCACTTCACACAACGGTGAAGTGAGCGACCCGCTAGATTGAGCCTGCATGCAGGCACAATCTAGCACCGGCGATAGCGATGTGCGGGGCCGCGCATCGCTATCGCTGGGGGGCATACACACGGCAGATCCGTGCTTAAAATCTAAGCAATCTAGCAAGATTGCTTAGATTTTAAGCACGGATCTCTCCGTGTGTACCCCCCTTTAGGGATTGGTGCAGGAAAGAAGGGTTTGTGTTCCTAGAACACTGGGCGGACTTCTCAGTCAGGCGCCATCTTTTTTGTTGTGATGGATAGCACCTGAATGAGGAGCGGGCAGCGGTGCTGGGGGAAGGATGGTTAGAAGGTTGGAGATTTTAAACTAGGTGCTTGGGGGGAGGGTTTAACAAGAAATTACGGGTCATTCAGTAAGAATAGCAGGGGTGGCGTTAGTGAACAAAATGGGGGAGGAGTAGGGGGAGGAATAGAGCAGACGGCAAGGGAAGTAATATGGGAACTTAAAAGGGTTTTAGAATAACAGTATCCAACGACGATAACGGGTCATCTTTACTGCATAAGAATTACGATGTCCCTACCATAAGGGGTAATACATATCTCAATTGTATGTATGTAAATGCTAGAAGCCTTACAGGTAAAAAGGGGGAACTAGAAATCCTCGCAGCAAGCGGGGAATATTATATTATAGGCATTACTGAAACGTGCTGGGACGAATCTCACGATTGGACAATCAATCTAGAGGGTTACATGCTGTACAGGAGAGACAGACTAAATAAATGGGGTGGAGGGGTATGTCTTTACGTAAAGCCATTTCTAAAACCTGTTATACGGGAAGATATTCAAGAAGGGGCTGTAAATACTATTGAGACGTTATGGGTAGAAATTACATGCGGGGGTAAAGGAATAAAGAAGTTATTATTGGGGTTATGCTACAGGCCGCCTGGTATTAATGTGTCTGACGAGAAATTGTTACTGAACCAAATTGAAAGAGCAGCAGGAGTAGGAGACATAGTAGTGATGGGAGACTTTAACTATCCCGAGATAAACTGGAAAATCAATTCATGTGATACTGCTAGGGGCAATATGTTTTTAAACACGCTTAATGATAATTACTTAGTTCAATTAATCGAGGAACCAACTAGGTACAATGCAATCTTAGACCTGGTATTAATTAACAATGGGGAATTGGTATCAAATATTGAAGTAGGAGAGCCCATAGGTAACAGCGACCACAATTCAATATCAGTTTTCATAAGCAGTCCTATACTGGCTCAACTAGGACTCTAAACTTTAGCAAAGCAGACTTTGACATGATGAAGGAAGCGTTAAGGGACATTGAATGGGAAATTCTGTTTCAAGGAAAAAATACTACAGAGAAATGGGATGTATTAAAATCACTGCTAGTTAATAATACTCATAAATTTATTCCCACCAGCGGCAAAAAAAAGGAATAAAAATCCCAAACCAATGTGGTTTAACAAAAATATAAACGAATTAATGGACAAAAAAAGACAAGCATTTAAAAAATACAAATCTGAGGGGGATGCGGAGTCATTTCAACACTATAAGGACTGTAACAAAATATGCAAAAAAGGAATGAGCGGCTAAAGTAGAAACTGAAAGACTAGTAGCAAAGGAAAGCAAAGCAAATCCCAATTTTTTTTTTAAGTACATCAAAAGTAAGAGACTAAAGAAGGAGAGTATAGGCCCTTTAAAGGACAAGAGGGGAGTCTTAATCAAAAATGATAATGACATAGCAAACAAACTAAACAAGTTTTTTTCAACTGTATTTACCAGAGAGGACCAAATGCTGGGTCTAACACAAAATCTCAACAAAGATAATGTCCCACTGCTTAATGCTTATTTGTGTGAGGAGGTAGTCTGTGACCGATTAAAAAAGTTAAAGATTAATATGTCACCTGGTCCCGTGGGAATTCACCAGAGGGTTCTTATGGAGCTGCACGCTGAACTAGCAAGACCTCTACTTTTGATCTTCATGGATTCGGTTAAATCGGGTATGGTTCCCAAGGACTGGTGTATAGTGGAGGTAGTGCCGATATGTAAAAAGGGGAGCAAAGCTGAACCAGGTAATTATAGACCAGTTAGTCTTACATCTATAGTGGGGAAAGTATTGGAAGGTATTCTAAGGGACAGTATTCAAATAAGGTCATTAAAAGAAACCAACATGGATTTGTGAAGAACAGATCATGTCAGACCAACTTACTTGGCTTTTATGAAACAGTAAGTGCGAACCTGGATCAGGGTAAAGAGGTGGATATAATCTTTTTAGACTTTGCCAAAGATTTCGACACTGTACCACACATGCGTCTTATCTATAAGCTACATGAAATAGGGCTAGGGAGCACAATATGCACTTGGGTCAGTAATTGGTTAGATCAGAGGTTCCCAAACTGTGTGCCATGGCTCACAGGGGTGCCTCGGGACACTTACAGGGGTGCCCTGGGTTGGTGGTCCAGGACCAATTCAAATTATTCATGGTCAATATAATAGGCAAAACCAGTGCTGGTGGCTGCCAGTCATAAAATATGTGGCCAAACAGAAGCAAATCTTGTCCCTCACCACACAACTGACCCTAAGGATGACATATAAACGCGATCTACTTAATGTAATATTTCTTTCTGAATTTCTCAATAAGAAATTTTTGGCCTAGGGGGCCGTGAAAAAATTCAGATATTCTAGGGCGCCGTGATTCCAAAAAGTTTGGAAACCACTGGGTTAGATAATAGGGAGCAGCGCGTTGTGGTCAATGGATCATTTTCAAATTGGACTAAAGTACTAAGTGGTGTGCCACAAGGATCTGTACTTGGACCACTTTTGTTCAACATTTTCATTAACGACCTAACAGTAGGGCTAGAGAGCATGGTGTAAATTTTCGCAGACGATACCAAATTGTGTAAGGTTATAAATATGGAGGGAGATGCTGAGTCACTTCAGAACAACTTAACTAAACTGGAAGCATGGGCAGCAAAATGGAGAATGAGATTCAACACAGACAAGTGTAAGGTAATGCACTGTGGGGGCAAGACCAAAAATTACACCTACATACTAAATGGGGTAATATTAGGGGATTCTCTACTGGAAAAAGACTTAGTGGTTCACATAGATAACAAATTAAGCAGCAGTACCCAAAGTAGGAGTGCAGCAAAGAAGGCTAATAAGATATTAGCATGCATAAAATGGGGAATTGATGCAAGGGACGAGAGTATTATACTCCCATTATATAAATCACTAGTGAGGCCACATCTTGAATACTGTGTGCAATTTTGGGCACCATATTACAAAAAGGATATCCTGGAGCTAGAAAAGGTTCAGAGGCGGGCGACCAAACTAATCAAGGGCATGGAGACGCTGGAATACGAGGAAAGGCTTGCAAGGCTAGGCATGTTTACATTGGAAAAGAGGAGACTAAGAGGGGACATGATCAACATCTACAAATATATAAGGGGTCAATACACAGGGGACCTGTTTTCTATAAGATCAGCACAGAGAACACGTGGTCACTCGCTTAGGTTAGAGGAGAGGAGTTTCCGCACATTGAGGCAAAAAGGTTTTTTCACAGTAAGGACAATACGTGTTTGGAATTCCCTGCCTGAGAGAGTAGTAACTGCGGACTCAGTCAACACCTTTAAGAATGGGTTAGATAAATTCCTATTGGATAAAGATATTCAGGGTTATGGTGCGTAGGCACGCATTATAGTTAATTTAACTAGTCCTAACATAAAAATAACTAGTCCTATAATAAGACTGCATAGGAGACCACAAATAGGTTGAACTCGATGGACAATTGTCTTTTTTCAACCTTAGTTACTATGTTACTATGTTACTATGAAAAGGGCATTGATCTCAAAAAAATCTTTTTATTGGAGCAGTTCATTTGATCTGAAATGCATTTTTCTTGCTTATTTATTTATTTCATTAATTAAAATAGATTGGAATTGCTACTCTAGCCAAATAGCTGGGTATTGTTTTCATTATATATAATTGGTATGAAATATATACAAAGCTTATTCTCTCAAATATTTTAATAAATAACTACTGTACATGAAATCAGATTTCACCAGTCAGTTTATTATGAGATAATTGGAAATCATTGTTATGAATTTATCCATTGGTTTCTTGTGGAAAAACCGTGTGCTCTCTGCAGCAATGATGGTTACAAAAATATGAAGACGTAGTCTACATGTAAAATACATTATGCTATCAGGCATGTCAAACTTACGACCCACAGGCCGCTACATCAGGCATGTCAAACTTGCGACCTACGGGCCACATGCGGCCCCTAGCACATCCTTTTGCAGCCCGCAGACAGAGGTCCTTTTGTGGCCTGTTGGCAGTGCTTAAATTGGTCTGGAATGGGGCAGAACTACGTTGTGCCTCCACCCGCCCACGGTGAGGTTGCCCATCTGTGCTCATGGCTGCTTTAGGAGAGGAGGCTGGGCTACCTTCTGTCTGCACCACCCACCGGTGGCCAGATCCATAGACAGTGGTGGACAGGTGACGATATAAAATGATTTGGCCCACCCGCCTTTCCCAGTCCCTGCAAAGATGATGTCACATCAAGTGTCTTCGGATGTGAGGAGGGGAGCTGCCCTGAAAGAGAAGAGTGCCCATACGGACGCTGAAGTCTGATAGAGATAGTTACAGCTAGTAAAATGATTAGCAACCGTGGCATGCCCTTCCTCCCACAGTCCACACTGTGTATATTACCCTCCTTCCACTTGTATGTGAATTTCCTGCCTGCTGCCTCTGTTCCCTTTTAGGTGATTTCAGAATAGAAAGAAATATCCTGCACTAAACAGTCTGATATTTGTAAGCAAACTGTGAAATCCAGCATATGAACATAAAATAAGAGGCTACAATTTTGCCTATTTTGTGTTCATATGCTGGTTTTCACAGTTTGCTTACAAATATCAGACTGTTTGGTGCAGGATATTTCTTTCTATTCTGAAATGTGCAATAATGTGTGATACAGTATATATTTTTAGTGATGGAATAAATGGGGCACTCTCTGCAGTAAATGGAGAGGACATCATTTATATTATTAGTGATGGAATAAATGGGGCACATCTTGCAATAAATGGAGAGTACAGGATATATATTATTAGTGATGGAATAAGGGGGCATATCCTGCAGGGAATGGAGGGTAAATGATATATACTAATTGCATATAAGACTTTTTCTTTTTCTTGTGGCCCACACAAGACTTAGGTTATGTTTTAGATATTGATGTGATATTATTTATCATATGATTATATTGAAGTTTCAATGCAAGACTCTAAGATAACCAATGTTAAAAAGTTTGACCCCACAAGTTACTAACCTTGGTTGTATTGTATATGTCACCAAGCCATATTTATAGACTTGTGTTCATATCTGTTCATATTTGCTTTTTCTTTTTAAGGTTACCGCACAGGCAACCTGCATAACACTTACTGCGATGAGCGTCGACCGTTGCTATGTAACAGTGTATCCACTCCATTCACTACGTCATCGCACACTTCGCTTAGCCAGGGCAATCAGCCTGGGCATTTGGTTAGGTAATATGTTTATAAGCAATGTTTGGACTTGTACATACCTGTGTTTATGTGTGCTTTTAACTGTTGGCTGATTAATTATTTTTCTAACCATTTTTTTTAGCAATTATTGTCTATAATATTGAAAACTATTATGTAATTATACAGGTAATTTATCCATGACAATATTGTTGTATATAAGTTGTATAAAAAAGACATCAATCTATTTAATAAAATCAGATTTTGATATACTGTATAAAGTACCCTTCTCAACAGTGATATTTTCCTGTTACAAAACAAGTAACAACCTCTAACATGGCCAAGTTCCAAAAAGGAGGTTAGTAAAAGGCCAGATCACAAACTCCATTGACTATAATGGTGTAACACGGCAGACTGGTATTTCTGCAGCAGGCACTGTTGCTTCATGGCAATGCATCACTCACGTACACTGTCAGGACATGTTCCAAGACAAAATAAAAACTATTTGTTTTCTTCATGTAGAGCTGGGGCACAGGTGCCACCATCTTGCCTGAGATCAGCTGACAACTGCTTCACCAATTCCAGTCCAGATCTCCAGCACATGACTGCAGAGACCTATCAGCAGCCAGGGCTCCCTATATAAGTCTCTCCCTGGCCACTACTTATGTTAACTTCCTGTTCTGCTTGACAGCAGATTCCAGAGTTTGGCTCCTCAGTATTGATCCATCTGCTACTGTATTTCAGCATGTGCAGTCTGCATTCTTTCCTGTAAAGTGGTGCACTACAAGTACAAGTCTGTTTCTGTTGTAACAGTGCTCTATAAAACCAAATATGTTCCTGTTGTAACAGTGCACTACAAATCCAGCCTGTTCCTGTTCTAGTGGTTACTACAAACTCCTGCCTGTTCCTGGTGCTTTATCTGGCCCCCACTCTACAGAGTCTCTACACTGCTCTGCTGCCTCTCAGCTGAGAGTTATTCACAATTAATTATCTGAGCATTATACTGTTTCCAGCTATTTCCCTGTGTGGGGGTAATCACTGTTCTGCTAAGCCCAGGTATGTCCAGTACCTGCAGTACTGAGTCTCCTTTGTTGGATACTGTCTGCAGTGCACTGTTTTTACTCAGAGGTTTTACAGTTCTGTTATGTCGGTTGGGTTCGGGATCCCGGCGGTCAACATGCCAACGCCGTAATCCCGGCTGCCAGAATGCTGTCAGGGGGGGAAGGGAAAAGAAGCCCCTTGCAGGCTCAGTTGCTCGCTGCGCTCGCCACAGATTCTATTCCCACTCCGCCAGGATCATGACTGCATCCCGTTATGCCATCTGCCCAGCTGTGATATCATCTCTAGCACAGTACCCAGAGCGCCACATCGTGGAGGGCACCGCTGCTATTAAGGGGCTCACATCTAAAAGCTTTATGAGTCTAACAGTCTCATAGTATAAGCCATGACTAAGGACTCTGGGGACAAACTCCAGACAGTGCTTGGTAGGAGGGGCGGGGAGTGGAGGGGTTCCCATCTCATCTCTCCCCGGCTCCTTTCTGGGGACTGGTTTGCTGGAGCAGAGGGGAAAGTGGTGCCGCTGGGGGTGGTGGTGGGGGGTGTATGGCGGGGACTCGGCGGTACATAGCGTTCCCAGCCTGTCTAGCTGATGGAAGAGCCCGATGAGCTGGGCAGCTGATGGCATCCCTCCCTGCCCGCTATGGACTCAGTGTTTTTAATCTAAGACAAATTTATATTTTGTAACCCAACCCTGAGGGGGAGGGGGTGCCACTGGGAAGGTGTGTGACGGGGTCTTGACGATACACGGCATCACTTCCAGCCTTTCTGGCCCAATGGAAGAGTCCGACAAGTGGAGCACCCCTGCTGGGCAGTAATGGCATCCCACAGTGCCCGCTGCGGGCTCAGTGTTCTCCAGTTGCCGCTTGGCCTGTGCCACAGTGCTGCTGTCCAAGATGCTAGATAGAGCATCCTGAACGGGCCGGTGTACAACTGGAAAGACACCTAGGCCCTGCTGCTCTTCATGGGCATCACCTAACTGGTGTCCCCGTTCAGGTGGTGGATGGCAGATGCGCTGACCGGGCGCTTCTGTACAATCCTCCTCAGCATGGTTCTGTACCTACTTTGGCATGCTGCGCTTTCCCATGATCGGTTCACAAGAGAAGAGAAAGAATTGGTCTTGAGTGGCGCACAAAATAAATAACTACATAAAATATAACTTTTAATTCATTACTGTTAAGAAGACCTGTAACTATGAAATATTAAAAACCAACAGACAATGACAAGACAAAGTGTTACATATATTTAAAAACACACACTGTACTCCATGTATCGTGCACTGCTTATGTACTGTAATTAATTAGTGGGTGCAAGGGCCCTGACAAAACTACCTGTGAAACGCGCGTCGGCGGTTCACACTGTGCTACTATGCTAATAACTCGTGCATGCTAATCAGTTGTGTTACTGTCTAAATGTGAATTTAATAGAATGTACTCGTGATGTGGAGCTATGAATGCAAGGCTGAGACTATATGCAAATTGAACTAATTACTGAGCTATAGAGTGACCCAGCAGCCTGACAACTGGCAGGGGCACTATGCTATATTAGAATACAATGCTCATCATTCTTATTTCATACTCCTATTAGATGTCTATGATGCAGTAAAAACAGGATAGATTTGTACCACAGTGTATATATAAATCTAGTGTCCTCCTTTTTTGAATGGAATACCACTATTAACAACACTCAGTACCTGCTTATATGCAGCTGTGTCAGGCACACTGTGCATAATACAACTAATTACAAGCTGAAATGACAGTGTGTTATAAGATTGCCTCCCTTTACAAACATATAGCATTCAAGCTTATATAATCACTGGGAGGGAATAAGATACACTGTAGCTGTTCATTGTTACTGAGTGTCTGCAGCAGTCACTCCCTATTATATGAATAGGAGGTTGTCACTCACAATTCTGTTACATGTAGCTGCTTAGGATACAAATTGAGCAGCATTGTAAAAATAGAGAAAGACAGCAGAAGTTTAGAGGCTTGATACTCATAAACCTGTGGTACAATCTGCTTATCTTCAGGCTCTATACGGAGTACAGACACTTGCAGTATACTAGCTATCACAATAACTAAGCTGATATAGTCAAGATTATTATATAAGAGAGAAACCATTCAAACTTTCCACCACTATAACTGTGAGAATAGTGCAGTGGATCCCCCTCTGGAAATTCCCACAATAATTGTATATAAGAAGGAACTTACGGTAATAACTGATCCTGCCATTTGTAATAAAATTATAGGATATGGTACAATAATGCAGAGTCACTGCTAAATCAATAACATTTGAATTTAGGGTACACACTACAGTCACTGTAATAAAGGGCTGATTAAGCCAACAGCGACACATTACACAAGGTGTACCCAAATAATGGACCAATACATATCACCGTAAGCGCTGATAAAGAGATTTGAGAGTGGTGACCTGTGATAGGAGCATAATAAAATCTGCTGCTTTGAATAAGACTCACTTGTGATTGAGTCAATAGATTCAATTTACGTGTTAGAATCTACCAGAACCACCTACATTATCAGCAGCAGTACAGTGGCAGTGTCTGATTATGTATGAGCTTAAAATGACATAATATGTGGTGATATATGAAGAGGGAACACTAGCCAGCAGTTATTCAGCTACTTCAATATTGTATATTGATAACTATCATACTCGTGACTATAATTGCAAATTTGGATTAAAATGTATAGAAACCATGAATAAATCACAATATAAATATTGGTAATCAACCTCTATTCACATTAATGAATTGACAGTATACACAAGATAAAGAGAGGTCATTGCACCCACTAATTACTTACAGTACATAAGCAGTGCACGATACATGGAGTACAGTGTGTGTTTTTAAATATATGTAACACTTTGTCTTGTCATTGTCTGTTGGTATTTAATATTTCACAGTTACAGGTCTTCTTAACAGTAATGAATTAAAAGTTATATTTTATGTAGTTATTTATTTTGTGCGCCACTCAAGACCAATTCTTTCTCTTCTCTTGTGAACCAGTTTCCATTTATTGGCAACCATACAACATGTGGCAGCACCCCCATAATTGATTCAAATATATGAAATAGAAATATTACATGGGGCTCAGTTATATATAGAGAAATATACTACTAGTGCAGTAGTTTCCCTTTTTTCCCCTTTTTCCCCTGAATAGCTTTCCCATGATCACCTACACTGACACCCACACCGGCTTCTGCAGGGACATCACCCTGGCCCAGGTGGAGAACTGCAACACGACCAACGAGACCTCAAGGAGCAGATGGGCATGTACTTCATAGGACTGGTCATCGTAGGGCAGATAGTGGGCTCTGTCAAGGCGATCGCCGCCCCATTTGGCAGTGACCAGGTACTGTATGTTTCCCCCCACCACACGCAGTACATGTGTGTGCGGGGATTGCCCTATAAATAAGCAAACTATGCAGCTGAGTAAGGCATCGCACATAGAGGGTGCTCTGGCAGCGATAGAGAGCAGGCAGCCGCAGCTTGTCTCACTGACTTCTATTAGTCAGGGCTGCTGCCGAGGTGACTCCCCTATGTCAGGGCCATCTTTTTGTATGGGCTCTTGCCCAAGGGCCCCAGGAATATAAGGGCCCTAGGCTGATAGCTGAGGGTCCCCTCTTTCTATGGGTACCAGATTTTTGAAAATCGGCCCAGGGGAACCGGAGATATCCGACTTGAAAGCAGTGGTACCCATCCAAGCCTGTTAATTGCTCTTCCCAGCCAGATATCTCAGGTTCTGTCTAATTTAGAGACTTTCTGAGGGTATAATCCTAAAGCTGTGACTCTCCCCTTTTGGTGGACATTAAAAGCTTGTCTCTACTATGCTCAGAACCTGAGATATCAGCCTTCAAGCAGCTGGTACCTGCTCCAGCTCCACACGAAAAATATGCAGTTTTATATTTTTGTTGGTGAATTGCTCTGGCTCCTGAGTTCTGATACCTAAGTCCCCAGTGCCTTCTGAAAGGTCGGACTCTCTAGATTTTTATCCCATTCAAAGCTAAGAAATCTATTTTCGGGAACTTGAGATATCTGCAGGTAAGCAAAATGACCTCCCACCGGAATATGATGAATTTTAAGCCCACTCCACTATACACCCTCCCCTACGTATTAAACACCCCTACCACCCTGGAAGTCATGTACCAGGGCTTCTTCATTCAGCCCAATGCCCCCTTCTACAGTTTAGCCCCATCTGTGCAGTAAAGGAGTAATTAGCAGAAATTACTGCTCCAGGTCCTACATGCTGAGCGGAAGATTGAACACCCCCTACCGCCCACTGGACTTCAAAGCTCCCGTTTTAGCACCCCAACCCCTACCGCTGGAGGATGGGTAGGGGGCCCAGTGCATTGCTGTGCCCAGGGGCCTACACTGCCGTTAAGATGGCCCTGCCCTATGTAGTATTGCATGCATATGTACTGAGCGATGGAGCGTCATGATGTCACACCGCTCATTACAATATATGGAAAATGGTCTGGGGCAGGAAGCTCGCCCCTGCCACGTGAAGACTGGAGCAGACTCAGCGGAGGAGATGTGTTTAAGCGGGTGACCCGCAGCCCGCCTTCCCTCTGCCCTGCTCAAACTCCCAGAAAAGGCCAGTTCTTCTTCTTTATATATTTCTGTTGCTTGGCCTACATTCACTTCAGTAATCTCTAGGTATATGAGCCAGCCAGGAATAAGTTTAAAATTAATATTAATCAATATTGTGCCCTCTTTTTTCATAAACTGCAACTGCCAGCCTCATGAGAATGTCCCAGACCAGTCCCATTCTGTATGAAGTCACCCACTATCTTCCTGTCACCCTTGCCTTAGTCACCCACTGTTTCTCTGTCACCCCTGCCTCAATCACCCACTGTCTACCTGTCACCCCTGCCTCAGTCACCCACTGTTCCCCTGCCTGTCACCCCTACCTCAACCACCCACTATCTCCCTGTCACTCCACCTCAACCATCCACTAGCTCCTAACACCCCGGCCTCACCAGTCACCCACTAACTCCCTGTCTTCCCTGCCTCAGTCACCCACTGTCATCCCTACCTCAGTCACCCACTGTCTCCTGTCACCCCTGCCTCAGTTACCCACGGTTTCCCTCTCACCCCTGTCTCAGTCACCCACTGTCACCCCTGCCTCAGTCACCCTCTGTCTCCCTTTCACCCCTGCCTCAACCATCCACTAGCTCCCTGAAACCCCTGCCTCACCACTCACCCACTAGACCCACTGTCTCCCTTCACCCCTGCCTCAACAACCCACTATCTCAGTCATCCCTGCCTCACCAGTCACCCACTAGCTCCCTGTCACCCCTGCCTCAGTCACCCACTAGTGCCCTGTAACCCATGCCCCAATCTACCACTATCTCCCTATCACCCCTGCCTCACCAGTCACCCACTAAGTCCCTGTCACCTCTGCCACCCCAGTTACCTACTATCCACCTTACCTATCACCCCAGTTACCTACTATCCACCCTTGGGGGTACGCTTGTGTGGACACACCCTTTTCTTGAGAGACCACACCCCTTTATGTGTTGTGCACTGTCCCTTTAAAAAGTTAATCCCATCAAGGGTCGCCAAAATTTTATTTTGCTTACAAAAAAAAAAATTAAGCTCGGGCCGGCCCTGTATATTCAGATACACGGATGTACACAAGGGAAGGGCTTTGTAGTGGCATTAGCATAAAGTCTCAAACATAACTGCAGCAAAAGATACAATGAAGGCTGCGACTGCCTCCGACTGTTCTTAAACTGGGTACAAACCACTGTTGATACAGATGTGAAAGCCAATCAAGTGGGTGTCCAAATAGGTGGTGGGATTAAGCCTGGGGTCCTCATACAACAGCACAGGTGTATCAACAGTGGTTTGTACCTAACCCCCATTCCATCTTAGGGGTGGAAGTGGAAGTGGCCTTGCCTGTTCTTAAACTGGGTACCTCTATTTTTTGTATTACATTTTTATATATATTTTTTAAACATTGACTGTGAAA
This sequence comes from Pseudophryne corroboree, assembly GCF_028390025.1. Classification (NCBI taxonomy): domain Eukaryota; kingdom Metazoa; phylum Chordata; class Amphibia; order Anura; family Myobatrachidae; genus Pseudophryne; species Pseudophryne corroboree. Next base: position 481,296,659 of record NC_086444.1, read on the forward strand.
ATAAAAGAAAAAAACTTCCATTTTTATAAAAATAAGAATTTACTTACCGATAATTCTATTTCTCATAGTCCGTAGTGGATGCTGGGGACTCCGTAAGGACCATGGGGAATAGCGGCTCCGCAGGAGACTGGGCACATCTAAAGAAAGCTTTAGGACTATCTGGTGTGCACTGGCTCCTCCCCCTATGACCCTCCTCCAAGCCTCAGTTAGGATACTGTGCCCGGACGAGCGTACACAATAAGGAAGGATTTTGAATCCCGGGTAAGACTCATACCAGCCACACCAATCACACCGTATAACCTGTGATCTGAACCCAGTTAACAGTATGATAACAGAGGAGCCTCTGAAAGATGGCTCACAACAATAATAACCCGATTTTTGTAACAATAACTATGTACAAGTATTGCAGACAATCCGCACTTGGGATGGGCGCCCAGCATCCACTACGGACTATGAGAAATAGAATTATCGGTAAGTAAATTCTTATTTTCTCTAACGTCCTAAGTGGATGCTGGGGACTCCGTAAGGACCATGGGGATTATACTAAAGCTCCCAAACGGGCGGGAGAGTGCGGATGACTCTGCAGCACCAAATGAGAGAACTCCAGGTCCTCCTCAGCCAGGATATTAATTTTGTTGAATTTTACAAACGTATTTGCTCCTGACCAAGTAGCTGCTCGGCAAAGTTGTAAAGCCGAGACCCCTCGGGCAGCCGCCCAAGATGAGCCCACCTTCCTTGTGGAGTGGGCATTTACAGATTTTTGGTTGTGGCAGGCCTGCCACAGAATGTGCAAGCTGAATTGTACTACAAATCCAACGAGCAATAGTCTGCTTAGAAGCAGGAGCACCCAGCTTGTTGGGTGCACACAGGATAAACAGCGAGTCAGATTTCCTGACTCCAGCCGTCCTGGAAACATATATTTTCAGGGCACTGACAACGTCTAGCAACTTGGAGGCCTCCAAGTCCCTAGTAGCCGCAGGCACCACCAATAGGTTGGTTCAGGTGAGACGCTGAAACCACCTTGGGGAGAAACTGAGGACGAGTCCTCAATTCCGCCCTGTCCGAATGGAAAATCAGATAAGGGCTTTTTCAGGATAAAGCCGCCAATTCTGACACGCGCCTGGCCCAGGCCAGGGCCAACAGCATGACCACTTTCCATGTGAGATATTTTAACTCCACAGATTTAAGTGGTTCAAACCAATGTGACTTTTGGAACCCAAAACTACATTGAGATCCCAAAATGCCACTGGAGGCACAAAAGGAGGCTGTATATGCAGTACACCTTTTACAAACGTCTGAACTTCAGGGACTGAAGCTAGTTCTTTTTTGGAAGAAAATTGACAGGGCCGCAAATTTGAACCTTAATGGACCCCAATTTCAGGCCCATAGACTCTCCTGTTTGCAGGAAATGTAGGAATCGACCCAGTTGAATTTCCTCCGTCGGGCCTTACTGGCCTCGCACCACGCAACATATTTTCGCCAATTGCGGTGATAATGTTTTTGCGGTTACATCCTTCCTGGCTTTGATCAGGATAGGGATGACTTCATCCGGAAAGCCTTTTTTCCTTCAGGATCCGGCGTTCAACCGCCATGCCGTCAAACGCAGCCGCGGTAAGTCTTGGAACAGACAGGGTCCTTGCTGGAGCAGGTCCCTTCTTAGAGGTAGAGGCCACGGATCCTCCGTGAGCATCTCTTGAAGTTCCGGTTACCAAGTCCTTATTGGCCAATCCGGAGCCACGAATATAGTGCTTTCTCCTCTCCATCTTATCAATCTCAGTACCTTGGGTATGAGAGGCAGAGGAAGGAACACATACACTGACTGGTACACCCACGGTGTTACCAGAGCGTCTACAACTATTGCCTGAGGGTCTCTTGACCTGGCGCAATACCTGTCGAGTTTTTTAATCATGTGGACGACTTCTGGGTAAAGTCCCCACTCTCCCGGGTGGAGGTCGTGCTGAGGAAGTCTGCTTCCCAGTTGTCCACTCCCGGAATGAATACTGTTGACAGTGCTATCACATGATTTTCCGCCCAGCGAAGAATCCCTGCAGCTTCTGCCATTGCCCTCCTGCTTCTTGTGCCACCCTGTCTGTTTACGTGGGTGACTGCCATGATGTTGTCCGACTGGATCAACACCGGCTGACCTTGAAGCAGAGGTCTTGCTAAGCTTAGAGCATTGTAAATGGCCCTTAGCTTCAGGATATTTATGTGAAGTGATGTATCCAGGCTTGACCCTAAGCCCTGGATATTCCTTCCCTGTGTGACTGCTCCCCAGCCTCGCAGGCTGGCATCCGTGGTCACCAGGACCCAGTCCTGAATGCCGAATCTGCGGCCCTCTAGAAGATGAGCACTCTGCAACCACCACATGATGGATACCCTTGTCCTTGGTGACAGGGTTATCCGCTGATGCATCTGAAAATGCGACCCGGACCATTTGTCCAGTAGGTTCCACTGGAAAGTTCTTGCGTGGAATCTAACGAATGGGATTGCTTCGTAGGAAGCCACCATTTTTACCCAGAACCCTTGTGCATTGATGCACTGAGACTTGGTTCGGTTTTAGGAGGTTCCTGACTAGCTCGGATAACTCCCTGGTTTTCTCTTCCGGGAGAAACACCTTTTTTCTGGACTGTGTCCAGGAACATCCCTAGGAAACAGAAGACAAGTCGTCGGAAACCAGCTGCGATTTTGGAATATTGAGAATCCAATCGTGCTGCCGCAACACTACCTGAGATAGTGCTACACCGACTTCCAACTGTTCCCTGGATCTTACCCTTATCAGGGAATCGTCCAAGTAAGGGATAACTAAAATTTTCTTCCTTCGAAGGGATATCATTTCGGCCATTACCTTGGTAAAGACCCGGGGTGCCGTGGACCATCCCTACGGCAGCGTCTGAACTGATAGTGACAGTTCTGTACCATAACCTGAGGTACCCTTGGTGAGAAGGGTAAACTTTGACATGAAGGTAAGCATCCTTGATGTCCCAAGACATCATGTAGTCCCCTTCTTCCAGGTTCGCAATCACTGCTTTGAGTGACTCAATCTTGAATTTGAACCTCTGTATGTAATGGTTCAAAGATTTTAGATTTAGAATCGGTTTCACCGGGCCGTCTGGCTTCGGTACCACAATAGTGTGGAATAATACCCCGTTCCCTGTTGCAGGAGGGGTACCTTGATTATCACCTGCTGGGTGAATGGCTTCCAAAACTGCCTCCCTGTCAGAGGGAGACGTCGGTAAAGCCGACTTTTGGAAACGGCGAGGGGGAGACGTCTCGAATTTCAATTTGTACCCTTGAGATATTTCCTGAAGGATCCAGGGGTCTACTTGCGAGTGAGCCCACTGCGTACTGAAATTCATTGAGAACGGGCCCCCACCGTGCCTGAGTTTGTAAGGCCCTAGCGTCATACTGAGGGCTTTTGCAGAGGCGGGAAAGGATTTCTGTTCCTGGGAACTGGGTAATCTCTTCAGCCTTTTTCCTCTCCCTCTGTCACGAGCAGAAAAGAGGAACCTTTTGTCCGCTTGCCAACAAAGGACTGCGCCTGATAATACGGCGTCTTATTTTGAGAGGCGACCTGGGGTACAAACGTGGATTTCCCAGTTGTTGCCGTGGCCACCAGGTCTAAAAGACCGACCCCAAATGTCCCTTTTTAAAGGCAATACTTCCAAATGCCGTTTGGAATCCGCATCACCTGACCATTTTACTGGTAGAATTGGACAACGCACTTATACTTGATGCCAGTCGGCAAATATTCCACTGTGCATCATGCATATATAGAAATGCATCTTTTAAATGCTCTATAGGCAATAATATACTATCCTTATCTAGGATATCAATATTTCCAGTCAGGGAATCCGACCATGCCAACCCAGCACTGCACCTCCAGGCTGAGGCGATTGCTGGTCGCAGTATAACACCAGTATGTGTGTGAATACATTTTTGGATACCCTCCTGCTTTCTATCAGCAGGATCCTTAAGGGCGGCCATCTCATGAGAAGGTAGAGCCCTTGTTCTTACAAGCGTGTGAGCGCCTTATCCTCCCTAGGGGGTGTTTCCCAACGCACCCTAACCTCTGGCGGGAAAGGGTATACAGCCAATACTTTTTAAGAAATTATCAATTGTTATCGGGGGGAAACCCACGTATCATCACACACCTCATTTTATTTTTCAGATTCAGGAAAACTACAGGTAGTTTTTCCCTCACCGAACATAATACCCCTTTTTGGTGGTACTCGTATTATCAGAAATGTATAAAACATTTTCCATTGTCTCAATCATGTAACGTGTGGCCCTACTGGAAATCACGGTTGTCTCTTCACCGTCGACACAGGAGTCAGTATCCGTGTCGGCGTCTGTATCTGCCATCTGAGGTAACGGGCGCTTTTGACGGCCTATGAGACGTCTGGACAGGCACAAGCTGAGTAGCCGGCTGTCTCATGTCAACCACTGTTTTTTTTTATACAGAGCTGACACTGTCACGTAATTTTCAACAGTACATCCACTCAGGTGTCGACCCCCTAGGTGGTGACATCACTGTTACAGACACTCTGCTCCGTCTCTTTCTCCTCATACATGTCGACACAAACGTACCGACACACAGCACACACACAGGGAATGCTCTGATAGAGGACAGGACCCCACTAGCCCTTTGGGGAGACAGAGGGAGAGTATGCCAGCACACACCAGAGCGCTATATATATATACAGGGATAACCTTATATAAGTGGTTTTCCCCTTATAGCTGCTGTATGTTTTAATACTGCGCCTAATTAGTGCCCCCCTCTCTTTTTTTAACCCTTTCTGTAGTGCAGGGAAGAGCCAGGGAGCTTCCCTCCAACTGAGCTGTGAGGGAAAATGGCGCCAGTGTGCTGAGGAGATAGGCTCCGCCCCCTTTTCGGCGGCCTTATCACCCGTTTTTCTGTATATTCTGGCAGGGATTAAATGCATCCATATAGCCCAGGAGCTATATGTGATGCATTTTTTGCCATGTAAGGTATTTTTATCGTGTTTTATTGCGTCTCAGGGCGCCCCCCCCAGCGCCCTGCACCCTCAGTGACCGGAGTATGAAGTGTGCTGAGAGCAATGGCGCACAGCTGCAGTGCTGTGCGCTACCTTATTGAAGACAGGAACGTCTTCTGCCGCCGATTTTTCCGGACCTCTTCGCTCTTCTGGCTCTGTAAGGGGGCCGGCGGCGCGGCTCCGGGACCCATCCAGGCTGAACCTGTGATCGTCCCTCTGGAGCTAATGTCCAGTAGCCAAGAAGCCCAATCCACTCTGCACGCAGGTGAGTTCGCTTCTTCTCCCCTTAGTCCCTCGATGCAGTGAGCCTGTTGCCAGCAGGTCTCACTGAAAATAACAAACCTAAACTAAAACTTTCACTAAGAAGCTCAGGAGAGCCCCTAGTGTGCACCCTTCTCGTCGGGCACAGAAATCTAACTGAGGCTTGGAGGAGGGTCATAGGGGGAGGAGCCAGTGCACACCAGTTAGTCCTAAAGCTTTCTTTAGATGTGCCCAGTCTCCTGCGGAGCCGCTATTCCCCATGGTCCTTACGGAGTCCCCAGCATCCACTTAGGACGTTAGAGAAAAAGACTTACAGTATGGAGTTTCTTTCTGGATAAGTTGTTGGGAGGCGGTATATGCAAATACAGGAGTTACAGAAGGTCCCTGTGAAGGAGAAAGCATTAAAGATACTTTTGGATGCACATAGGGCTTATCACTAAGGTAAGCCTGGTTTTAATGAGCTGTATATCGTAGATTGTGATGTCACAGTGTCCCGAACAGAGGTAGGTGTGAAAGATTGTAAAAGAAACCTTTATGGGAACATAGGGTTGTTAATAAAGGTCAGTTGTTGGTGATACAACAAGTGAACAACATAGAGTTTGGAGATTCTCTCATGAATGTTGCTGTATTCTGCTCTTTTTGTGGACTCTCAGACATAAGGATTCCAGTTCTATATAGCAGCGCTTGGAGATCGTCCATCAGTCTATTGTTGTGTTTAGAAAGAAGTGGTGTTCTATTGGACATATGCCAAGCTGCAGCTAGGGCACAAGTTATTGTTTCATTTTTTGTATTCTGTGATACTCAACCTGTAATTGAATTTCTCTGAATATATATGTAATCTTTATCATTTACAGGCTCCTTTGTTTTATCCATTCCGTTTGCAATGTACCAAAAACTGAGTACTGGATACTGGTATGGACCACAGACCTACTGCATAGAGGACTTTCCAACGGTTGTTCATCAGAAAGCTTTAATTTTATATACATTTCTTGCAGTATATCTTTTACCACTGCTGACTATTTGTATATGCTATGCCTTCATGCTGAAAAGAATGAGCAGGCCAATTGTGGAGCCCATTGACAATAACTATCAGGTAAGACATAACAATATATGTAGAGAAAGGGCAGACGTTGACACCTTTCATATAAATGACCTCCCTTGTTGCCAACATTAGTCCACTCCAAGCAGTTGTTCTGAACAATCAAAAATCCATCCATTTTATTGCACAGAATAGAAATTCTATTTGCCTAAATACTTTTATTGGTCATGCGTGAAATTATCATCTCTCAGTACTACACCCAACCACTAGATATAGGCAGTTGTACACATCACAGGTAGCCCAATTGTCCACAGATTCAGGGGGTAATGTATCAAAGTCTGGAGAGAGATAAAGTACTAACCAATCAACTCCTGTCATGCTACAGGCTGTGTTTGAAAAATAACAGGAGCTGATTGGTTGATAAGTTATCATTCTTCAAGGTTTAATTTCTCTGCCCAGTTGTTGTGTTTGAATTTCAATTCAAAATGTTAAATCATCTTAAAGCTCCTTATCAGTGGCGTATTTATAATGGGTGCAGGGAGTGTGGTGTACATGGGCCCACGCCGCACACCATACATCCGTTTCTTCAATACTTACCTCTCCGGATTCCCATGTCAGCAGCGCAGCAAAACTGGCTGGTACTTTATCTCCATTCATTTTATCTTTCTCCAAGGCTTAGTACATAGACCCCATGGTATTTGATTTTATTACAGGTCATTGAATTCTTGGAAGATCTTCTAGAATTTGTCTTTCTTTCTACAGGTTCAGCTCCTGGCAGAAAGGTCTGAGGCAGTGCGAACAAAGATCTCTAAGATGGTGGTGGTGATAGTTCTGCTCTTCACCATCTGCTGGGGACCGATACAGCTTTTTATTTTGTTCCAAGCATTTGATTCTAGTTTTGAGAAAAGCTATGAAGCGTACAAACTGAAAATATTTGCTCACTGCATGTGCTATTCCAATTCCTCTGTTAATCCAATTGTATATACCTTCATGGGAGCAAACTTTAGGAAATCCTTCAAGAAAGCCTTTCCTTTCATATTCAAGCCAAGAGTTGAGGGGATCTCTGGAGCAGCTGGTAATACTGAGATGCACTTTGTGTCATCAGGAACCTAACAGTGCTCATAAAGGGCTGTGATGCCTATGGATCATTTCCCGTTTTTTGGTGCATAAGAGAAAGATAGCTAAAGGTGTGGAAGATCAAAGAAAATGTGTGATATAACAAGAAATGTTCATTCTTAATGTATCAGTCATGGCTGTATAGTATATCTATATTTTATGTATTATAGGCCTAATTCAAGGTTGATTGCAAAAGCAAAATCTTCCTCTAATGGGCATGTGCACTGCAGGTGGGGCAGATGTGCACTGCAGGTGGGGCATGTGCACTGCAGGTGGGGCAGATGTAACATGTGCAGAGAGAGTTAGATTTGGGTAGGTTATATTGTTTCAGTGCAGGGTAAATACTGGCTGCTTTATTGTTACACTGCAATTTAGATTTCAGTTTGAACACACCCCATCCAAATCTCTCTCTGCACATGTTACATCTGCCCCCCTGCAGTGCACATGGTCTTGCCCATTAGAGGAAGATTTTGCTTTTGCAATCAATCTTGAATTAGGGCCAGTGAGTGGTAATATGCTTCTTTAAGTTGTATCGGTATGTCCTATATAAGACTAGCTGGCATTGTTATCTGTTGATGAGCATCTCAGTTTAATATAAAAAAAAAACACATTGCTGTCATGCATTGAATGGTTCTTTCCCAGTTACTGTACATAATTTAAATGAACGATCGAAAATGACATTATCCGAAATTAGTTAAAATATTTTAAATAGATGCTGTTTATTAGTGTGTGATTCCTACTTTATGTACAGTATGTGATTGTGTGCAGTCTTCTGTAAAGATTGTCTCTGTATAGGTGTGTGTAATGCCTCAGTGAATGTATTACCCCTTAATGGGTGTGCTGAAACACTGTCCACACAGCAATATCTTGTCTCAGGAGGAAGCTGGTCAGGGAAGCGATTAATACCAATAAACAACAATATTAAAAAGGAGCTATTATGGACTGCTGCTTTACAAATTGAGGAGCTGACCGTCAAAAAGTGAAATTCTCAATAGAAAAATATAAGAAGGAGCACTGTACCATAATGCAGGTGATTATACTAAATGTATTATAAAACATACATCCAGGTTTCCTCTATGTATAATAACACTTGTGACATTAAATTATAAAATAGGTGTTATATCATGCAAACACAGTTAGTAAAAAAACTATGCGGTATATATGTAACTCAAATATAAACAAGAATTAGTAATGCAGGAAGCCACATTGATTTGTAAAGTTTCTGTTTTGGATCCAATCCAAGTACAATGGGTAGAAACCAGAATTTATCCAATCTTCAAAAACATTGGGGGTCATTCAGATCTGATAGCTGCTGTGCGTTTTTGCACAGCGGGCAATCAGATCCAAACTGCGCATGCGTCTGATCCACACTGCACCAGCGCAACATACAGATACAGCGGGATTCGGCGCCCTGCGACGGGATTGTGAGAAGGATCCATTCACACGGGCGTTCACAAGGAAATTGACAGAAAGAGACCATTTGTGGGTGGCAACTGACCATTTTCAGGGAGTGTCCAGGAAAACGTAGGCAGGATCAAGAGTTTTCAGGGAGGGTGTCTGACATCAAAGTCAATTCCGGTCCCGGACAGGCTGAAGTGATCGCAGCGGCTGAGTAAGTCCTGGGCTGCGCAGAGACTGCACTAAATCTGTTTGTACAGCTCTGCTACACATGCATTCACACACTTGCACAGCTAAAATACCCTCCCCCTGTAGACGGCGACTATCTGATCGCAGGACAACAAAAATCGCTGCCTAGCGATCAGATCTGAATTAGGCCATTTGTAAGGACAATGGACTCATTCAGTAAGGATTGCAAAATTTGTGAATCGCAATCTGGCTGATTATCGAACGAATGCGCATGTGCAGTGAGTAATAATAGCGCCAGAAAATGCATACACGTCTTGATCACAATGCAGACTCTGTTTGACTGACAGGTAGCCGGCGTTTCTGAGCGGAAACTTGACGTTTTCTGGGTTTGTCTGAAAAAACGCAGGTGTGCCCAGGCATTTTTAAGGAGGGCCTCTAAAGTCAGCGATGACCACTTCCAGCTGCTTGTGTCGCAAGACTTGTGGATGACCTTGCCTGGCATAGATAAGAAAAATCTTCGATGTTCCGGTGATTGCGTATGGTTTTGCGATCAGACCACATATTGCGATGCATTTTTTTTCTATTTCTGGGCGGCAACTATTTGATCGCAGCAACTGCTTTTTAGCAAAAATTGCAATCCTCAATGAATAAGATCACAGCTGTGTTAGGATCCAATAACAATCAAATAACACTCTCACTCAAATATTGTAAATGCCTTCTCCAGGTGTCACTTGTATAATACAGACTCAATGGGTCTCAAACAATAAAGATGGTAATTCAAAATAACACTGACACATCAATTCTTGGCTGGGACAGCCTTAGCAGAGACTGTTTGTCAATACCATATATGCAGGTCTCCACATGCAGCTGTATATTACTTCTCTGTCTGCATGATGCCCAGGAGGAGCGAATGTAACATCTCAGTGTGCTTTTGTGATGGTGCCGCCGTCAGTGGTGTCCCTGGCACGGTAGTCCGTGCAGCCGCCAATGTGGAAAGTGGTTCCCACTGTTAGGGTTCTCTAACTACAAGGTTAATAGAGGTGAACTTTGTGTTTTACATAGGATACAATGTAGCAGCTCTCACCATAGGCCTTAATAGAGCCTTGCCACCATTGAAATCTATGGAGATGGGTTTGACTGACATCTCAGCCACTCACAGCCAATCACAGGGCAGCTTTTACAGTGGATGCCACTGATTGGCTGGTGGGTCTTTTAGTGACCGAAGTCGCACGTGTGCCGCTCATTTACGTGGTGGAAGTGTACGTGTATGCAGGGCCGGTTCTACACCTTGTGGCGCCCAGTGCAAAAGTTTCCACTGTCGACCCCCGCGCTGCAGTAAAACAGTTAGTGCGCGCCGAAGGCACGTGGGAAAAATAAGGTCATGGCTTCATAGGGGAGGGGCATGGCCACAGTTATGCCCCCAGTAGTTGTGCCCCCAGTAGATTTGCCCCCTGTAGCTATGCCCCTAGTAGATTTTCCCCAGTAGTTGTGTCCCCGGTCGCTGTGACCCCTGTTGCTGTGCCCCCAGTAGTTGTGCCCCCTGTTGCTGTGCCCCCAGTAGTTGTGCCCCCTGTTGCTGTGCCCCTTAGTAGCCGCTTACAAACACACACAAAAAAAACAATACTTACCACTGCCCCGCTCCTGCTTCCCGACCGCTGCTGCTGCTGCTCCATCTGGCCGCCCGCGGCTCCTCTCTATGGGAGAGATGTCATGACGTCTCTCCCATAGCAGCGCCGCACAGACACTAGAGGGTATATTTACTAAAATTCGTATTTGTACCGATTTGGAGTGAGATTCATCACGAATTACATCGAATGTGTAATTGTGCAACTTTTTGAATTTTTTACGACTAATTTACTAAGCTGTCGTATTTTTCTTTTTCGTGTTTTCCTATGTCGATGTCATTCGTAGTTTTGTAAGGTAGAATGCAGCCGATTTAGTGGTTTTGCGGCCGTGTTATGTATTTTTTTTACGACTGCGTCACATTTTGGTTACGGCAGTGTTTGTCCGTACACTGCCGTGTTTTTTTCCTAAGTTTCGTTTTTGTCACTCGTCCGTGATTGGTTTGATTCGTGATGGAGGAGCGTCTGTGCACATTACTATAAAAACGCCCCAAACCGTCAGCACCTCGTGTGTTTAGCTAGGGGAGAGGTGAGAGGAAGGTGTGTTAGGAGTTGGAGAGTTGTTTGGAGTTTGTGGAGGATTTGAGGAGTTTTTTTGCGATTGTTGAGTGCTGTACTGTGTGTGTAAGTAGTCTTGTCATACTTGTTGTGTAGTAATTTAAAAGTTTGTTTATTTTTTGGTCATTGTTTTTTATTTAACGTCTATTGTCATTGTTTGTGAATGAGTGTGTGTGTGTGTGTGTGTGTGTGTGTGTGTGTGTGTGTGTGTGTGTGTGTGTGTGTGTGTGTGTGTGTGGTGTGTGGTGTGTAGTGGTAGTGGTAGTGGAGGAGTGTGTTTTGTTTTTTTCTCAGTGTTATTTGTTGTTTGTCCTGATTATGTCCCAGTCAGAGGTGAGTGAAGTGGAGAAGGTGAGTGAGGTGGAGGAGGTGAGTGAGGTGGAGGAGGTGAGTGAGAGGGAGGAGGTGAGTGAGAGGGAGGAGGTTAGTGAGGTGGAGGAGGTTAGTGAGGAGGAGGGGGTGGCTGCTGCTGCGGCCTCCAGTGATAGTGATGGTGTTGTGGCTCCGCAGCCACGCACCACTACAAAGACTGGCCGCAATGTCAAATTTAGCTATGCTGAAAATATGGCTTTGGTGCGGGAGCTGATGAGGCATCATCGGCAGTTGTTTGGCCATGATGCTGCAAAGGTGTCGTCACGCAGGAAGAGTGTTCTGTGGGGGAAGGTCATTGCGGCTGTGAATAGTGAGGGTGTGGTGAGGCGGACCGAGGACACGTGCCGTAAGCGCCGTGTCAAGGCGAAGATGGCAAAGGAGGTTAAATCGGCCCGCCAAACCGGGGGGTGGACCCCCCTTCCGCGCATCTTACCGTGATTGGGAGGAGCCTGTGCGTGCACTCATTCCGCAAGAAGTGGTTGGTGGCACTTATGTCCGGGATTCGGATCGGCCAAGGCAGGATGGTGAGTTATTTGTGTTTTTTTTAAAACAATTTAAGCATGTGTGCTTTGTCCTTAGTTGTCTGAAATGTCTTCTTGCTATTTGTGGTTGTCAGTTTGTTCATTCTTTTAATGTGTTGGTGATGTAGTGCAGGCCTGGCCAACCTGTGGCTCTCCAGCTGTTGTGAAACTACAAGTCCCATCATGCCTTGCCACAGTTTTGCTATTAGGGAATGATAAAACTGTGGCAGGGCATGCTGGGATGTGTAGTTTCACTACATCTGGAGAGCCACAGGTTGGCCAGGCCTGATGTACTGATTTTTTTTTTTTTTTTTAAATATTACTGGTTGTTTTGGAGTTTTTCTGGTGTTGTAACTCAAAAGTAAATGTTTGTAGGTGTGTTGTAATGATTTAAAATTTTAACATTGTAAACAAAGGTTTTTTGTAAATACATTTCATCTCATTTATGATTATTGTGTGTTGTTATGGGTTGCCCTTTGTGTGCTTGATGTGTTTTTGATTGCATATTTGGTTGTGATGTTTCCAATTTTTACAAGATATTTTGGACTAGTGTTTTATTATTATTATTATCCCAAATTGGGTCCTTAGCGTGCAATATTGTGGTTGTGTCAAGCTACGACGTTTTGTTTTTAAGTAGTATAATTGTTTGCATTATGCGCCTTTGATTTTTTTTCTTTTTTGCTAAATTTATGCTAATTTAAAGAATACGCAACCAATGACGTCAGGCAGAAAAGCATAAGCATCGTTTAGTTTAATTCCCATCAGTACCACATATGTTTACATCACAATAAGGAATTTGCAAAAATATATCACCAAAATAGTATGTTCATAAGGACATTCTTCATATTTCTACAGTACGCCAGAGAAGCAGCACAGCCAGGCCACAGCCAACACTGCCGAGAGATGCAGATGGTGGCAATGCCGGTAAGATTTAACTGTATACACATATTCTGCAAACACATTGAAACACAAAATGTTAATGTTTATCTTATCACACAGGTTCTTCTTCGGCAAATCCACCAACACTAAGGCGCCCATCACAGGGCTCGGTTACTGTGGCAACGAGGCCACCCAAGAGACGCCGTCTTGAGGCTCCAGCACCAGCATCACCACCCCAACGGCGCATCTCCGCAGTGTCGGCCGTGCCACCATTAGTTCTATTGGCCAGCCCCCAAAGTGAGGATCCACAATCCCCGCAGTTGTCTGGTGAGTAAACATAACAATTACGTGTAAATAAGTAAACAAACAGTGTTGTTGATTTATTAACCTGGAGTAGGCATAAGGAAGTGAAAAAACACTGATATGTGCAAGGTGATAAAAGCAGCAGTACAAAACAAACACAACTGTTAATGTACATATTGGATCTGTTTGCCTTGTGCCTTTCTCACCTTGCACATATCACTGGTTTTTCACTTCCTTATGCCTTCTCCAGGTTTATACATCTGCCCCACTGTTATTACATCGAAAATTAAAATACACTAATGACCAGTCATCCTTGCAAGAATCAACAACAACAAGCAGATGGTGTTAAGGTATTTTTAGATGGATAATTGTCAGATGGGATGTTGGCCATATCAACACTTTTTTGACACAAAATATTTGTAGTAAAAAATAACAGAAATGTTAAGTCTCATCCAATTGTTTTGCATGGCCAACAACACCACTTCTAAACATAGGGCACCTTAATACTTTTTCATCCATTGTTAATGTGTACATTTTAGGCCACTATATTTTTTTTAGTTTTTGGCAAACCACTGACTGCCTTGAACAATGTATGAGTGTATTGGCCAACACATTTATTGTATTGTGTGTGTTGTTCCAAAGGAAGCTTCATACCCAATATGTAAATGTAGTACTTTGTATTTGTTAGAGTTCTTCGTGTTTAAACATTAATTATGGCTCAGAATCCTACTATATCCCCCCAAAAAAACCAAATGAGTAGTGAACGTTAGAAGCCACATATTTATTAAAAAATATGAGCTACATAGTTAAGTTTATGCCACAATCTATTTAGCAATTACAACATTAAGATTAAGAAGTAATGCATGTTGAGGTAAAGCTATAGTAAGACCAATGCTACATATTTACTAAATAGTGGTTATCTTCAACCCCATACAGACCCAGGCATCATCACCGAGGATGCCCAGCAGGAACGTGACCAGGAGACCTTCACACTCCACCTGCAGCCCATCGATCCGACTCAGACAACCACGCCACAGGACATACCCCAACCACCCCAAACATCCCACAGCCCCTAATTGAGCACAACACAAGTTGACACACAAATGGGCCCTGAGTTTTGGAGCCGCTGGTCGTCACAACAGGCGCAATACTGCGCAAGCCTCAACACCCACAGCCAATACCTGTCAAGTCTGCCCCATCATTTGCCTAGACTGAGTCGCAACTCAGGCAGACTTATAGTGCAGGTGGGCCGAATCGCTAACTCCATGGAACAGATGAGGGCAGACAACACCCAAATGCAGTCAAACCTCCAATGCATCTTGGATGATCAGCAGCGGCAGCAACAATCACTTATACAGATCATACAACACAATCAAATGATCAATGACAACCTCTCACGCATGATAGCTAACAACACTGCCGCTAACACTCAGCTCACAGCAAGCTTGAACAATCTAAGCCAAAGCCTTAGTGTGTTGGCATCACACCATGCCACATCTAGTTCTGGGACAACGACACCAAGCCACACCCCAGTTCATTCCCCAGTCCGACGCTCAAGTCGAACCCGCACCAACGAGCCAGCACAATCCTCGGCACCCAGCACACAAAGAAAAAAACATTAATAATGTTCGGTCACAATATATTGACCATTACAGTGTTTTTTCTTTTAGATTGGTCGCAAAAAGTTGTGTGTTAAAATTAATAAATTGTGAACACGCAATATGTGTATTGTTTAATTAGCTCCACAAACCACATGCACATTAGTGTCTTGGGCCAGATGTGGATTGTTATAAATATATTGCCTGCCCCTAGGTGTACTCAACTCTACATGTGTGTAAGCTATGTCACCCAGCACATTGTCCATGGCCGCAAGATTAGATAAAGCTACCCTGACTGCATAACACTGCGACTCCTGGGTAGGGAACAGAGAGAGGCATCTATGTAGCCATCCAAGACATCCAAAACCTGAGTGGCCCTTCAAAAATTAAAGGTGAGTGTCATGACCTGTAATCAATACAATACTGTTTTCTCTTACATTACAGAAGCACCACTTAGACATAGACGTGTATGTATGTTTTAACTCACCTGAATTAAATATTTTTAAAAGGTGGCCTGTGAGATACTAATTACATTGCCAGTCACAGGCTGGAAGCTGCCGGTAGCCATAAAGTGCAACACAGGCAGGAGTTTGGGCAGGCCTGAGACAGAGCGAGAGCGTACTGTCTCAGGGTCTAGGGTCAGTTTGACAAGGTCATACAGAGGGAAAAAAATAATTACATTTAGTCTGAGCATCTGTATAACATGGTCATCAGCAATTTTGTTATCGTTTAAAGTCCCCCCAAAAAAACAAGCCATGGCCAGCCTATGCGGAACATGTACAACCTGCTTACCCTGTTGAGTTTCCTGGCCAGGGTTTATTGTAGCCTCATGGAGCAGTGTCAGGTATCCCCCAGCAAACAAGACAGCAGTACTACACACAGTAGCAGCCATTTCAGATTGAGAGTGGTGAAAAATGTGCTTGGGCCCCTTTTAAAGGTCCAAAAAGTCAGGTGTGACTAATGTAAAATTGACAACACATGTAAACACGCTTCTCAAAAGCAGGTCTACTTTTTTTTAGGCTTTTTGTACGATTAGTAATTTTTTGCGGCCGCAAATCCATTTTCACGGTTGAGATTTCAAATACGAATGCTTAGTAAATGACCGAGTTCTAGATCTAAACAGCCGCGTTTGTCCGAAGGTGTATTCATTCGTATTTTTACTACACAGCCGTAATAAAAATACGAATGCCCTCATCACTGCCGTGATTTGAGTTTAGTAAATTCCCGAGATGACACTTTGAAGAAAAAACACCATCTCGGTCAAAATCGGGAGCTTAGTAAATTTCCCTATAGATGTCAATAATGACCTCTAGCATCTGACAGGTGCGCCAGCTGCAGTGGACGCCCACACAGCCCACGGCGTCCGCTGCAGCCAGGGAGCAGGGTACGGGTAGGCGGCGGGCGCCTGCGGGGTAACTACAGCTGCACACCCAGGCCGCAGCGCCCCGGGTGCAGGCACTGCTTGCCAGCACCAAGAACCACTCCTGCGTGTATGCATACACTTCCACATGTCTGTTGGTTCGGGTCTGCTGTTTGTTTTTTAACCCCTTGGTTGTCTACTTGGACTGAAGAGGAACTGATCTACGCTAGGAATAGGGGAGTATGGAATTTTTTTTTACAGGTTACGTGGATGCCTACATGTAAAAGGATGTGAATGGGTACAAGGATTGTGGGTAAGTATGTGTGAGTGTGAGTGTGCAAGGATGCTTATTAAAGCTATACTTTCAAGGTGTGCATGTTTTGTCTTTCTTTAAAAAATTTAATTTTACAGGTGGACTATAGATTCCAGCGGGACCTTAATGCTCCACATGCTGGTACCTGTGGTTCTCTGAGTACCAGCATGTGGGGAGGCTTGTTGGGACCTGTAGTCCCTCCTGCAAAAGACAATTTATTTTTAAACCAAATCTAAATTATGAGCTATCAATTCAGCACCCGCTGCTGAGGGGTGCCAGGGATAGCCCCAGGCTTCAGCCCTTGCCTTGGGTGCCTGGAGGGGGGAAACCCTTTACTGGGGACTCCCCAGGGAACCCCCAGCCAGGGCTGATTAGTTAGGGGAGTTAATATTACAGCCAGGTGACCAATTGGTCCCCTGGCTGTGGCATTACCTCCCTGGCTAGTGAAGCCCAGTGTTTTTTTTACCCCAATATTTTTGGAACCAGGACTGGTCTATGAGCTTGGGTAATTAGTACCCGCTCCCCCCCCCCCCCCCTCTTGGCACCACTGCACCTATTATGTGACACTACTCCTCTCCAACGTCAAGAGATTGCAGTGGAGCATTGGTCAGAGGAGTCTGATCTTCATTCTCCCTGCTGCAGCTGTTCTATGCACTCAGAGCCATTGACAAAAGTGCAGGGCCCAGGCGATATGGAGGGAAGCGTGCAAATGTCAGTACTTAGATCTCTAATGGGCATATTTATCAAAATCATTTTTACTAAAATAATGTTAGGAAGGATGTTGTCACACCCTTTTCACCCATTATTTTAGTATCACTTGAATAAGCTAAAGAGCAAGATTTAGCAAAATTCTCCACCAATTTCTTACATTCACAGGTGTTTTTTTTTTTTACTAATCAGATTGCATTTCCCATACTTGTAATGGGAAATGCGATCTGCCAAAATTTACTCAAATTAAATTGTAAAAAAAACACCAGAGGGAGTCCTGTGATAGTACCCCTAGCTTCAGATAGCCTTAACTTCATGGCCCAGCCCCCATTTTCATCACTTCGGGGGTCCCG